>NC_133494.1:19833041-19889238 GCF_025370935.1 Choristoneura fumiferana | reverse complement strand
TCGTTCGGCGTTCAACCTCCAGTTTTGTATATAAGCTCCTTGGTCGTGATCAACTCGATTTTTTTTTGATAGTCGGCCGTGGCAAGTGGCCAGTCGAGGTACCGTTGTTGGTTGGATACAAGTAAATTCAATTCATTATTATTCTAATTTTTTTTGTATTTTAACTTTCCAAGTCTAACTAACTCGGGTGAAATTACCCATTTCCCTCGAACTATTATATATCTCGGGTGAAATGGATCACTTTCACTTTGGTTATCAATCTACATCGTATTTTGTCGGAAAAGTTCGTATTTATCTAGCTTTCTCAACTAGTGTACTGGAGCTAATTGAGTAAGCAATATAAATGGGTCGATCAACTTTGTCTTGTCACTCGTTGCTATAGTTACGGTCTCCTGAGTCACTCTTTAAACCGTAAGTTTATATTAAAATTTGCCAAACATGCATTTTTGTGGTAGTTTTAAGCCCCCTTCTATAATTGGTCATCTAATAAACATATAGTTGTTGTTAGATAATTGATCCACCCAAATACGAACTAATTCGACATAATACGATGGTTGATGGCAAAACATGATTCACTACATCTATCTCTATCTATTCAAACTACAGAGGCCGTGTTGTCTAACGCGATGACGTTCGCGATCGGATTCACTGTCTCTTTCTACCCTCGTCTTATACCGCGTGACAGAAAGAAGCGGTGAAAACGATTGTGATTCCGAGGGTGTGACAATAAGGCATCAGATCGATTCACAAGAGCTGCAGCAGGGCTACTACGAAACCCGAAACTCGAAGTTCGTATAAGTGTCAGAGGGACCGCACGACACGAACTTCGAGTTTCGAGTCTCGTAGTAGCCCAGCTGGTACGAACGAATTGAACAAAAGTAATGTCGCTTAGACGTTTTTGTAGGAAAATGACTGAATGCATACTATTTTCATATTGTATTTAAAATACTTTACCACGGCGTTACTCAACGAGAAAAATCGTCTCTATCTTGCAAAAGTTAAGTATATTTTTGTATGGCAAACGAATGAAATATCAAACTGAATGGTGTACCATTGAATGGTATTAAAATTGTTTTTTAAGGTTAAAGTTACCTATTTGGAACAGCACTTGTGATGGAGCACTATATTTTACTCTTTCTAGTTTAACTCATACTGTCCCATCAGCTGGTTTAAACACTATAATTATACGCGACGTCCCCGTCTGGCTGGACATGCAAACGTTATACTCGACACGCTGATGGTACATACTACGCGATCGTACTTGACACACACACTATCATTTCCGATGACGAAGGTCATTGACCGTCTTGGCATAGAAAAACGCGTCTCTCACAAGTGCTGTTTGAATTCGAAACATGTAATGTTCAAAATGGATACGTCGCTTCGGCAACGTTCGTATCCCGACTTGTATCGAGCTTGTAGAAATAAGAATGAACCAGAAACCGTGTACGCGTCTATTGAAGCCATCTCGAAGAAGATAAGGGCCCACGCTAGCTGACGCGGTTTGCACGTAGCGGGTAGACGCCTGTTGAAAAATACTTTGAGCAGCGCTAACAGCGCGCGTCGCGTGCATAGGATTGTACCTGCACCCGTGAAGTTCAACGGCGCCAGCTAGCGTAGGCCCTAAAGGTCACAGCTCATTACAGCCACCCGGCACCCGACCAGCACCGCCTCGCCTCGAGCGGTTAGTATTCTTCATATGGATTTGTATGGGCATGCGCTCACTACATCAACTCCGTAGCGTCACCGGATCGCCTCACTCGCGAGTTTGCCACGCGCGGACGGCGAGTGGACCACTCGCTGCCCGCACGCTTGCGGCCACAACGAGTGGACGCCGAAAGTCGAGGCGGTTATGCAGGGCTAATACGACACTACGAAACTCGAAGTTCGTGTCGTGCGGTCCCTCTGACACTTGTACTGTTTAATACGAGAGCGAGAGGGACGGTACGATACGAACTTCGAGTTTCGAGTTTCGTAGTAGCCTTGCTGGTCGGGTGACGGGTGGCTCTAATGAGCTATAACCTTTACACTGTGTTTTGACAATCAGTCTTTTGGCGGATGAATATAGGGCGATTCTATAGACATCTTATAGGTTAGCGTTTAGTAGCAGTATTTAATGAGATTAGTGTTTAGTTTTATGACGTTTGAGATTTGTAATACTTTATAGTAATTTTCATTAATAACAAAATGTGAATGTTTCGCTTAAATAGTAAATGACTTGTATTCTTTTTTTATTGTGAGAATTTACAATAGCTATTTACCTATTTTATAAGGGTTTACTTAATGCAGTCTTTAAGTGTGATATAATGATATAAAAAATGGTCTTGCGATATGTTAATAAGATACGTTTTTGCTATTTGGGGTATGTGTCCATTGTTATCCTCAATGTGTTGGCTGTGTTGCAACTTTCAATGATGATATCACGAATATAATTAATTTTTGAGCACGCTTGTCAATAAACGCGGACGCAAAACGGGGGGTTTCTGGTTAATTCTAGCATATACTAAGTAGAATCGTAGCTCTACGTTTTACTATTATTTTTTAAGTCATTAGTCGATAAAATTGATCTTTATTCTTTATACACAACTTAAAATAGTCGCTGATTTATTATCATTTATTGTTCTGGCACATGGATTAAACGAAAATGGTTGGAAAGGTCTAATAGGCTTGTCTCACAGACTCTAGCCTGCAACAAGGATAACTATTGAGAGCTATCGCGTATGAATTCGCCGCTAGAGGCGCTAGTGTAGCGAGAGGTATCCGAAATGTCAAATGACAGTGTTTTTGGGTAAGCTACGCGGGTTTATTTGTAATTGGAATAATTTTGTGAATATTTTGCAATACCTGAAATTAATTATGGCAAATACGCGTTACGGGTTGAATGTCTGTGTTTTGAGACAGTTTTGTCTTTCGGTTACCTTTTTTCTCCCTTTTTTCCGAACAAAACGGGACTACGCAACACTGTGGCATGCTCGATTTTTATGGAACGATTGTATTAATGGTGATTTAAATGTAAATTTGGTTTTCACGCCCATAATAACCATCTAACCACTATACTTCAGGCAGGACCTTTGTCTACAGTGGCGCCAACTGAGCAACTGAGCGCGAAAACGGTAGCCCTCATTGTTGTAATGTAATTAGTGTTAAATGGCCTAAATTACGCTAAAGAAAACTCTTTCAATCACCTTTTTTTTATCTGGGTCATAACAAATACTGCATTATTAAAGTTCGTTAGAGAACATTGTATGGTATAAAAAGCTTCATCTGTCTCTCTTCCACCAAGCAAGCACGAGAGACAGATCATTGTATACCTAGCACGCTGTAATTCAAGTGCCAAATTCGAAATTTAAAAAAAGCCATGCCTCGTTAAATATTCCATGTTTTTAGTTTAAGCACAAAGTCTATTTTTTAAAGCTTATGTTTTTTTGAGATTTTATTTTTGATTATAAAAACAGTTGTTCTTATTTACTGAATTGAAAACAAATGTGACAAATATGTGATCTATCTGTAAGTATACGAAATGTTACACTTTTGCGCACAATTTGTATCTTTTGGAGATCTTTACAATGTTCTTGTGACGAGACAACATTTAGACATTTGCTAAAGGTAAATTTCTTAAAGAAAATGTCAAAAACTGTCTCGATATATCTAGTACAAAAGGGTGTTTATAATTTGCGGCTGTTCCTTGATATTTTTATGTGACAGATATCTCTAATGTCTCTATTTATTTCATTCAGATAAAAAGAGACGGCATCACATGTCGCTTAAAAAATCATAACGTTATCACAGTGATGGAACCGGCGTGTTAAAACGGAGCAGTTATTTTATGTGATTCATTAGCTTTGCATTTTAGGATGTATTTTGTTAAATATTTATTTGTATTGATATTTTATATTGCATCATGCCGTATGTTTTAAGGTAAAGAGCTTGGATGGTTTATGCAAAAAGTAACATTAAAAATTAAGTGCCAAAATCAATTTAAACTCTTTATCGATGCTATTAAGTCTGCATTTTGAGTGTTAAGCTCATCTTGACGTCCCTTTTTTAATAAAGGGCTATAAAGAAATAAATTACTTCTTATATTTTTTTCTTAAATAACGGCACACGAGACTTACTTATTACACAGTACTTAACACAAAGTTGTTCCGGCAATATTCCCTGTTTTGATACTTTGTGTAATGTAATGTGATTCTTATTTTACTATGAATTAAAAAAAAAGTAATCAACTTTTTACAGGCACCATCCACTCTTGTCAAACAATATTCCACGTGATAGTTTTATTGTTATATTTATATTTATACATTTTATTCTGCGTACGGTGACTAACATAGCTGAATTACATCTTTAATGTTTTGTTGTATTTTAATAAAGATTTTTGTTGTAACAATGTTTATTTTTAACCTATCGAAACAAATATTGAAAATACGTACAATAGCGTCAGGTAATAAATCCGGAATGGCATTAAATAAATGAAAGAAGTGAATTAAACAAGGTATAATCACGGAGGCAATTTTACGTACCTGAACGAGTTGAACGTTGCATTGAAAATAAAACTAAACCGGCCCAGAGCAAGCGTGTTGGACACGCCCAGGACAGGGTTCCAAGAAATCACCTCCACTTTATGTTTATGGAAGGTACCTAAGGAAGGTATACTAAAAAATATTTTTTCTATAATTTCTTCCGCTTCGTCAGTAGGTATCACGTCAGCAAGTACGACCTTTTTATTAAAATTGGTGAGTTAGTGAGAACCAAGAAGAGTGACACCTTGAGTAGTGACGTAGTGACGATATAGTTGTCGAAACTTGACAGCCGCACCGGCTAACCTCCGATGGTAAAACTCCATGGTCACAAACCATTGAAGTTCACCAGAATCCTCTATGAAACTAACATCCAACTGACGTCATTTCAACCACATTTCAACGTCATTTGTAAGATATCGACAATGTAAAAACCTACAAAAAATACAAAATTGTAACAAGTAAGTTAAAAATGACAACACGAGATAATGACTCCATTAATCTTCGACAAAATCGTGGAATACTGAACAATAATGAATGTAATTGAAAATGAAAACTCAGCCTATCGAGACAACACCTTGCAAGGCCCAGCCTCTCGATAATGGGCCTGCTAAAGGTAAGGCTGGGCCGATAAAGCTATCCCTGGATGGTACAACTCACATCACTTGGGTACCCGGTATGGCAAAGATCATCAATAACATACCTATTACGATTGGAACTCTGAAGCAACTTATAAACAAGGGTATTCAGCCTTCTGACAAGATACCTTTTACGAATATAGCTGGTCTCCTAAAGCAAGTTGTAACAGGAACGACTCAACCTATCAATAAGCTGCTTGTGTGTCTGACTCAGCCCTTAGGGCAGCTTAAAATGGGTGTTACTCAGCCTTTTGATAAGGTACCCGTTGTGTTTTTGGCTGGACCTTTGAAGTGGCCAATTCGCGAAGGTGTTGAGCGGGATTTGGGACCTATGAATGTGGGACAATTAAGGCCCCCGAGTAAATCGTCAGTACCAATCAGACATAGAGTGGCCATGGGATGCCTATCGGGGTAAATGTTATTAATAATATTATTATTGTTTAACCCAAACTAAGCAAAGCTTGTCCTATGGGTAGGTACAGTCACCAGTATTAATATCTGCCACAGCGGAGCGAGCAAAAATATCTGACGCGTCCTTCTGGCCCTAGAAATAGAGTCGTATCAGATATTTATGCACGCTTGTTGTGTCAGATATTGGTGCTGGAGATCCGGATGCGAAACAAACATTCGTATTTATTCATACAAATATCTGCCCCGGCCGAGGATGAAACCTGGGACCTCAAGCTTCATTGTCACGTTCTCTAACCACTTGGCTACCCGGTCGTCTTTATATCGTCTTACCTTTACTATGGCCTTATTACCCGGACGTCTCCGTCTTATGATATTAAATTATAATTTTGGAAGTTTGTGAGTGTTCGTGTGAGTAATCATTAATGCTAAAACGGGTGGGAGGTAAGTAGGTAGCTAAATATTAATCTAAGTACTGTTATATTATATTCCACCTGATTGTGTTTTAGTAGATTTGTGTTCGACCCATTATGCGTAGTCACTTTAAGCTCTAGGCAAAAATCAAATGTAGTCAAATTGTGTTCTAGACCAGACGTTTTCAACCGGTGTGCCGCGTATATTTTCTGGTGTGCCGCGACCGGCGCGAAACTGTGTATGCTGCATTGAAATCATTAATAGCTATTTGAGAAAATAGTACGAAAACAACTGACGCGTGGCGTGTGCGATTAATAAGACTCCGCTGTCCGAGATGTTATACATTATTATAGTTATACTGTACGGAACCCTCTACGCGCCAGTCCGACTCGCGCTTGACTAGTTTTTACTGGTGTGCTTTGAAACTTTGATGAACGGAAAGTGTGCCGTTCAAACCAAAAGGTTGAAAACGCCTGTTCTAGACAGTCCCAGACCAACCCGTTACATTTTTGACATGAAACGAGTTTTTTTGAGGTTTAAGCTAAACTTTCTCAAAAACCGCCTTATTCCAGCATGGCGGCAACCGCAATCGTCCATCCTCTAGATGTGGTGAAGATCCGAATGCAGCTCTACCCTAAAGGCAGGACCAATCTGCAGATGCTTCGCCGCATTGTGGACTGCGAGGGCGCGAGGGCGCTATATGCGGGTCTCACGGCGGGGCTGCTGCGGCAGCTCACGTACACCTCCACCAGATTGGCGGTGTACTTGACGCTGCTCGAGGGATATCAAAAGTCAGTATACTTTTAGGAACTCGGCGGATCTCCTAGCGCCATCTAGTTCAACAATATTATACTATATGCTGTAATCTAAGCCGTTACTTACTTTCGTATTAACAAGTCCTGGAAGAGATCGCTCTCAAGCAATAAGGCCGCTTATAGCTTACCTTGTAATTTTTCTTTCCATGTACCGGTTTCTGTACCATCGCTTATACTATTTGTGGTGTAGGTACACCTACAATAAAGATTGTATCTATCTTATCTTATCTAATACCTTTAAACGAGCATAATATACTCAGCAGCATAAAATTTGGCCCACTCTACATACAAAATTACCTATTATTGCATACATTTGAGGGCCAGTTTATTTGCCGCTCAGTATACCTTTAAACGAGCTATTCTTGTATTATATATAAATATATAAACATGATCTCGGAGACGGCTCCAACGATTTCGATGACTTTTGATAAGTATGTGGCGGGATGACAGACAATGAGGGCTATCGTTTTTTGTCTCACTAGATGGCGCACTGTTGCGTGAGGTTTTTAAGTATGGCTTTCAAAGTCTGTTATTACGGGCGTGAAAATAAAGTTTAGATTAAAATCATATTTAATGCACCTTAAAACCGTACCATAAAAATATCGAGCAACCACAGTGTTGCGTAGTCCCGTTTTGTTCGGAAAAAAGGGAGGACAAAAGTTTCCGAAAGACAAAACTATATCAAAACAAAGACATTCATTGCCCCGGAACACATATTTGCCATAATTAATTTCAGATATTGCAAAATATTCACAAAATTATTCTAATTATAAATAAACCCGCATAGCTCACCCAAAAACTATGAGATTTGACATTTCGGAGAACTCACGCTACACTTATTAGCGCCTCTAGCGGCGAATACATACGCGATAGCCCTCATTCGATCTAGCTTGGTCTTATCTCTGGGAAAACGCTTATTATCGAGTTTTAGCCCGAGCAAAGCTACTTGTATTATAAATGCGAAAATTTGTGAGTACCTACATGTGTGTGTGTGTGTGTCCTGTGTTTCTACGCCTGAAACACAGGATCATCCTAGTTCAGGCATGTGTGTCATTCTTCTCTTTTAAGTATTTATTATTATTATTTCTCAAATAATACATTGTTTAAAGAAAAAAAAAAAAAATATTGGTGCATGACAGTTTGTTGGCAGAAAAAAAAAAAAAAATTACTTTTTACTTTGATTAGGCAAGTTTATATATTGTAAAGTGTAAGTAATGTTGATTAAAGTTTTATTT
Organism: Choristoneura fumiferana; assembly: GCF_025370935.1. Taxonomy (NCBI): domain Eukaryota; kingdom Metazoa; phylum Arthropoda; class Insecta; order Lepidoptera; family Tortricidae; genus Choristoneura; species Choristoneura fumiferana. The sequence continues at coordinate 19,881,211 of NC_133494.1, read as the reverse complement.
ATTTACTAGCTATTGCCCGCGACAACGTCCGCGTAGTTTTCTTTATCATTATCCTGCGGAAACTATGTAATTTTCCGGGATAAAAACTATAATATGTCCTTCCCCAGGAGTCCCAGGACTCACACTATCTGCGGAATTTCATCTAAATCGTTTCAGCAGCTTAGACGTGAAAAGCTAACAAACAGACAGACCTTACAAACTTTCGCATGTAGGTATAACATTTGCGGGTTTTTTTGTCAGATCGCATGGCGGCAAAATGCCCCCGCTCTCGAAGCGTCTCGAGATCGCCATCCTGGCGGGGCTGGCGGGCGCCTTCGCCGGCACCCCCTCGGAGGTGGCGCTCATACACATGACAGTGGAGGGGCGCCAGCGGCGCTCCGCCTGCAGCCCCAACTGCTCGCTGGCCTGCAAGAAAGTTAGGAAGACTGGGACCGCCATTACTATGCTCTACAGGTTACCTTTAGGGTCTTTGTTAAGTCGCGCGGGTTGTCTCCTGAGAGACTTTTTTTTATACGACTGGATGACAAACGAGCAAGTGGGTCTCCTGATGGTAAGAGATCACCACCGCCCATAGACACCTGCAACACCAGGGCGATTGCAGATGCGCTGCCAACCTAGAGGCCTAAGATGGGATACCTTAAGTGCCAGTAATTTCACCGGCTGTCTTACTCTCCACGCCGAAACACAATAGTGCAAGCAAGTGCTTCACGGCAGGATTAGCGAGCAAGACTGTGTTAGCAATCCGGGCAGACCTTGCACAAGGTCCTGCCACCTGCGAAAAGAAATTTGTAAATCGAAGGTCATATCGTACCGTCTCGTTAAAGCTAATATAATTTGATACGAGAATGAGAGGGATGGTATGATACGAACTTCGATTTTCATAGTAGCCTCTGATCGTTACGATTTTTCGTAGTGTCTGTGAGCCCTATTAGAGATATAGGTAGACTAGCTTTTGCCCGCGGCTTCGTCCGCGTGGAATTCGGTCATCGCGCGCTGTTCCCTCAGGAAATGTGCATTTTTACGGGATAAAAAGTAGCCTATGTCACTCTCTTCGTTTCGACGCGAAAGACGGACAAACATACAAACACACAATTTCGTATTTATTATAATATTAGTATGGATACCTACGGGAGTGAGAGGGACGGGACGAACTTCGATTTTTGAATTTTGTAGTAGCCCCTTGATCGTTAGGATTTTTCGTAGTGTCTGTACTGTAGGCCCTATTAAGTACCTAGTATAGGTAGACGTTTGTCTTCCTGCAGGCTGGGTCGCAGGGAGGGAATACGCGTGCTGTGGCGGGGGGCCACCCCGACCCTCCTGCGGTCTTGGTTCGTCAGCACGGCTGTCGTCGGTTCCTACGGGGAGGTAAATTGATAAATTAACTCTAGCTTGATGATGATGATTCGACCGATTATGGCCACGGTCACCACTTCGAATCCTAATAATACGGTATTTGACTATTTTGTATACGTTTTATAAATTAAAACTTCACAATGCCTGTTATCGAGTAGAGAAACAATTTTTAAGCTACCTTTACAAATACCAAAGTTATAAAGGTTTGAAATTCAAGATTAGACAGGGAAAGACATACTGGCATGTGACGTCACACGCCAGTACCGCCATACTTGCTGCATAGATAAAAGCGTTTGAGAAAGACAGGTATATAGATTTTTCAAAAAATCACTATAAATCCTATTTTCAACCGATATCAGTTTTCTCTTCGCTGAACACTGTCTGTATATCTATATTTTCATAAATATTAAGATATGGCAAATTCAGTGCCCTTAGTGTAAGTTTTCGGTTACAAAATACGTACATCGCAAACGTTCCGCTAGAGGCGCTGTTCGTGTTTCCATATAAATTGAGATTTTAACGCGAACGTGATCGAGACGTATTTTGTAACCGAAAACTTACACTAAGGGCACAGGAGTTGTCAACTACCGTATTGGCCCTCGTGCGCTCGAAGATAGCACCTTCCTTGCTGGGATGATGTTCCTCCCGCGCTGCCTCGTAGATAAGTCGCACCATGGTTAGGTTACGTGGTTAGGTTATTGTGCCAGGGGTTAAAAACGTTTTCCCTGCTGCCAGTCGCACGTATACCGTAACGTCTGATTTTTAGGGTTCCGTAGCCAAAATGGCAAAAACGAAACCCTTATAATTTCTCCATGTCTGTCTGTCTGTCCGTCCGCGGCTTTGCTCAGGGACTATCAATACTAGAAAGCTGTAATTTTGCACGAATATTATGTATAAACTATGCCGACAAAATGGTACCATAAAAAGTTCAAAAAAAAATTTTTTTAGAGTACCATCAGCCAAATATGTGGTCTACCACCCTAAGGTTGATAATTGTTCGCATGTCATAAAACAATACTGCCAATAGACGTGACGTGTCTGACAACTTTCGACTTTAGCGACATATTCATTTGATAGGAACTTGTTTAAAAATTGATAGACCACTTATTTGGCTGATGGTAACTCCCATAGCCGTAAAGTGGGGGTGATTTTTTTTCTCATCCAACCTTGCAGTGTGGGTATCGTTGGATAGGTCTTTTAAAACCATTAGGGGGTTGCTAAGACGATTTTTCGATTCAGTGATTTGTTTGCAAAATATTCAACTTTAAAGTGCAAATTTTCATTAAAATCGAGCGATCGAGCTGGGTGGGAAAAGTTTTCTTGACAATTATTAGTAGTTTAAGGGGCTGTTTTACCATCCATTGATTAGTGTTAACTGGCGGTTAGGTGTGATGCCGTCTCTATTTGTTTTGTTCGAATAGACGGAGACGGCATCACATTTAACCGTCGGTTAACGCTAATCAATGGATGGTGAAACAGCCCCTAATATAAAATATACCTAAACTTTGAATATTCCGTAAAAAATAGGAAATCCTTAGAAAAATACTACTTATTTTTTTCGTAATGTCTACGGAACCCTATTTCGGGCGTGTCCGATACGCTCTTGGCCGGTTTTTTTAAAAATCAGATCCGGAGGTTTCTGAGGAGGTTCAACATAAAGGAAGGCTTTCAACTCCACGCATACACGGCCATATTTTCCTGCTACATCACTGCCGTCGTGTCGTCACCCATCGACGTCGTCAAGACCAAGTGAGAACTCGTCATGTTTTTACCTAAGATGTCCATTAAAACTTCACTAGGTATCGTATTACTCAGAATTTCCATTGAGGCTTCCGTCATCATTTCACCCGAGATCTGTCCATTAAGACTTCAACATAATTTTTCTCGGGATGTCCATGGAGACTTAATAAAATTGTTAGCAAACACGCTGATCTTTGACGACTTCACCCATAATTGCCCGTGGTTTCGCCCTCGTGGAACATAAAACAAGTCCGACGAATTGCCTAAAACAAAATCCTTGCTTCGACAGTGACATTAAGTTCTATCTTATTTTCAGGTATCAAATAAGAAGGACAGAAGCTACGATGACTGAAATATTCAGGAATGTAATCAGAGATAAAGGCCTTTGGTTCTTTTATAAAGGTTTTGCTCCGTACTATATCCGACTCACTTGCCACACCATAATAACGTATTTTTTCATGGACTCTTTAATGGAAATATATCTAGAAACAAGACGAGTGCTTGTTTAAAAAAAATGTGAATCGTAAAATGTCAGCTTGTGACCGAAAGATTAATGTTCCTTTGTGTCAGTCTTAAAGTTTTTTTTTACTCGTCTATAATCCTAATCAAAAAACAACATTTAAATCTTGCGCAATAACGGAATTATATTTAAATAAAATGGGTAGTTTGTATCGCACGTTTCAGTACCTATACTAAATGAGATCCGTTCGCATTGTCTATAAGTAATTAAGTATATTTTGTAATTAATTGATTAAATGGTTGTATGTCACTAAATTCTGCGACTATTTTTGAGTTATGAGCGTTTATAAGTTGACTATAACTAAACATTATAAAAACTGAACAAAATGAAACAAAAACATCTGGTTTAACAAAATACTGAATTGTATCAAATTTGTTCGCTTAAACAAAATGTTAAACCACTTGTTTCAATTATAATGGAATTTGTTTTTTAATACGAGTATTCGTACGTTACTTTTAAATGCTCGATAACTTGAAAAAATACAATGCTCTTTTCAATAAATTGCAAAAGTACTACCAACAACCTATGTTTGACATTAATTTCTATCACCCACATTCGAGTCAGGCATTAGGAGAATCGGATTATGCCTAGCGTGTGACTATACCTAGGCAACTCAGCCACATGAGAGGGATACCTATTTACCTACATAAATGTATTCAGTAGCTCCGCTAATTCCTCCCTTGCAGGGCTTCAATTAGTCACCATTGACATAGTTCGCTAGTCACATAGAAATTGTAGTGTTGGAAACACATATTTTACATATTCATTCTGTTTTGACTAGCAGTTCCGTAGGGCGGAGTTAGAAAAGAACAAAAGAACAAAGTTAGAGGTACATCGCGTGTTTTGAAATAGTTTTCCAAATGTGAAACGTGATCCGAAATTACTTATAGAACAAATTAATGAAATTTAACTTTGACAGAATAAAATTTTATTTCCGACGTAAATTCAAAATGTTTAATCTGTATAAGCACATCCAGCAAGCGAATAATGTCGATGGGAAGGAACAGAAAGAGCCAGAATACACTGGCCACGATAGGTTCTATCAAGAGCGTCCTCGGACGAGTTATCGGAAGAAGAAACGTCGTGGAGCCTGCAGGAGGGCCCAGTCGGCAGCCGAGCTGAATCCTGAGTCCATTGCTGCAGCTAACAGAAGAGACGCTTTTCGTATACGCTCGGTTTCTACTGACAAAGAGGAGAGCGAAGGTAACGTTAACATCTGTTGACGATTTTAACTTGCTTTTGTGGTGTGAGTACGTGGCTAGGGTAAAATTTGACTACGGAAGGAAAAAAAGATATTAAAATAGTCTAGTATAGACGTGCCACGCGCTCCTCTATGCTACAAAGATTTGTACTCTACAATTAAGACTCTACTGTAAACATTTTATTTAGGCCACCCGCCGGACAGTGAGTGATAGAAGCCTGAGTGGATAATCAGTAGAGTTAAAGCTTGCGTTACTTTTATTTATTGTTTTATTACTTATGTTTTGTGACACTTTTATGAAGAAAGAAGGAGGCTTACCTGTGGGCCGCACACTTATGAATTGGCGACTGTTCGACCCGCGTGTAATGTAGCTATTCAGTTATCTTCGTATGGAAAATTTGTTTTGAAAGCAATTACCTATATACCTACTAAAGTCGTTCCATATGCCACTTGGCGCAAATATATCGGCTGCGGGCTGCATGCTGCCCATAGGCCGCAGTTTGACGACCACTGTCAAAGACCAAGGTTTGCTGATTGATGTGTTTTGTTTTATTGCTCACCCAAGATCAAGGGAAGGACGACAACGACGGATCGTCCGCTTGTAGTTCAAGTATTCAGTTTATTTTTTATTTCATTTATTTTTGGATATATTTAAGATTAAGCACCATAAGCATGCTTTTAAGATCAAAAATCTCACGAAATGAAGTTATACTACAATATTTTGTTGCAACTTTTGCTTTACATACATATTAGTGGGTGGGTCAAACTAACTTGACTGTACGCTCTTGTAAAGGTTTATTATCGGAAATTTTGATTTAAATGTAGTTACGTCTTTCATCGATCAATGTTTGGACATTTATCAACCCATCAAAGCCCCAAAGAACTTTTGCAGGAGTGTCCAGTCGTACGTAAGAATTGAAGACACCTTGTATAGTCGATCAAGAAACACCTTTACCACCCCAAGGTTGTGTCAGTTATTAATCCCAGTTATACAGTCAGTTCTCCCTGTTTCCAGTCCCAGCTCCCAGTTTTTTTTCTAGGCAAAATAGTGTGATGGTTTCGTTATGCGAAATGACTCTTATGCCAAGTTACATTTTATGCGAAGTAATTATTCTGCCAAAAAAAATTATGTGAACGTGTTATGCTAAGTGAGTTTCGGACTAACAAGATTATGCCTGATGATGGTTTTTCACTTACAAGCATTCAGCCTCAATCCTTTTTTTCGTATACATTAGGAACCGTTAAAAAATAGTAAGTCTAAAGAAATATTCAAACACTGCAGTCTCTACATTAAAGTTTGATGATCGGAGAGCCAGCGCAGCGGTTAGAGAACCTGACTACGAAGCTTGAGGTCCTGGGTTCGATCCCGGGTCGGGGGCAGATATTTGTTTATTTATGCTTTTTATTGTACAAAAAGGAAATACAAAAATGTTACAAAAAAGTGCTAAATCCAAAGGTGGACTTATCCCTGAAGGGATCTCTGCCAGTCAACCTTTGAGTGGTAGAAAAGAGCGATCAAAAATAAGGATCGACAAATAGAGCAAAACATTTGACATTTGTGTGAAAAAGGTTCACTAATGTTTTACAACTAACGTCTGCAACTGTTTAATATTTCTGAAACTGTAAATATTTCAAGATTTTTATAAAACTAACCTAACCTAACCTAAATGGTTCTACACGATGGCCCTGAAATAAATCCTGAAATATTTACAGTTTAAGAGTTTGCGAAATGAAAAGTTGCGAAATTAACGGATACTTAGCATAACACAAGCTTTGCTTAGGTACTTTGGAACTATAGGTGAATAGGTTCAAGTGCATAGTACACATAGTAAATTGTGCTTAAGGGCGGGAATACGAATTTTAAATATTGGATGCTAACTGGTGGCAATGTGCTCCCCTAAGCATGTGCGACCAAGTCCCAAGTACGATGGGTTCATGACAAGAAACTTAGTAGCAATGAACATTGTGGTGACAAGCACATTAAGGTCGAGGTATTTGGGGTTGCAACCAAGGTAGCCTGCATGTTACGACACTGTTTATGAGCAAGTGTGATGAAAAATATTGTTTTGTTTAACCTACCAATTGGTTCACGAGATCATCAGGTGACCCGACAAAACTGAACTTCGTATACTGATTAAAATTTAACATTCTCACTTAATATAGTTTAATAAACAATATGATTAATTGATTAATCGTCTCGCGTGTTCGTTTTATTTATATCGGAATGGCGAGATAAAACAGCTTATATGTAAACTATATTGGCCGTAGATTAAGATAGGTGGTTGGTTCGAATGTAGGTATCCAAAGTTAGGATTTGTCGGCTGTGCGTTTCAACCAGAGATGTGCGAGGGTGTGAACCAATAGAATAGACGCTTCATTTACAAACCAAGCCTATGGTGCGTAACAAAATTTGCGAATAACTTACCTTTATTCACGAGAAAACCTTGTAATGCACGTCCGAATTAACAAAAATTCACTATGCAAATTTTGTTACCTTACGACGTTTACACATGGCAGTAACGCCAAAGGACCCCAGACCTAGAGTATGGAAAATGTGGTTTCAGTTAAATATATTCAGATTTTGATAAGTTATAGATTTCAAAGTCCTGAACAAAAGTCTTTAAAAAACTAAACTGAACTCTGAAAGGGACTCTGAAACAGAGGTAGCACCCTTATAGACTATATCGAAAATACAAACTGAAATATAGATGCATAGAAAAACCAGAAAAATAAGACCAGCGCTGGGAATCGAACCCAGGTCCTCGGCATTCCGTGCCACGTGCTATACCACTACACCACCACTGGACAGTGATACAGACACGAATTTCTCCTATGCACCACATATCTCAGCTTGTTTGTTTTCTTATTTAGTCACTTAAGCAGCGACACTAGCGACATCAATGCTGTAGCCCTCATCGACAAACTTTCAGCACCCCATTGGAAGTAACCGCTCACCCGGACAAGAGATGTCGTTAGTGAGCAATCTAATTAAGATTGGTTTTTTGGAATCTTTTTGTATTTTTTTTTAATTTGTTCAGTACTTTAAATCTATAACTGTTATAGTATGTGGTATAACATATCAAAATCTCAGGATATTTAACTGAAAGATATATTGAACTTTAAACCTATTCGTTTGCGTTAAAATACAACTACTCCTGCTTAGGCTCCTGATCGATCATGGGTTTCAGAAGAGAACTCGGAAAAGACACCGCTAGTGGCGCAGAAGATCGACTCGCTGGCAAAGCTGCTGTTCAACAAGTCCATCATCGGGACGGGCTCGGGCAAGTCATCACCGTCGGAGGCCCCTGCCTCCCCCAAGTATGTATAACCTCGTGGGCTCGCGTAGTTTACAAAGGACCATTATCACTAAGAATAACCGCCGAATGTACTTCATAAAGTACAAATTGTTCATTGAAATAAGAATCTTAAGAATTTTGAAATAATATCTAAAATAACAAAGCTGGTGAACCGTGTCTAGGGCTTAAGTAAAAAAGTCTGTTAAAAAAGTCAGGACCCAGGTGGATAGACTATACTCTTCTTCTCTTTTAAAATATGGCTTTTCTGTCCTAATTAATAGGACAATTTCGCCAGTGTCAAGGTAACTCTCTTTGAGAGGGACGTTGTACGGTGATTGTAGTGTTTGCAACTTGATAGTAAAATTCCAGAAACCACGTGGAGACAACTTGCGCATTCAAAAATGTTAGACACGAGAGCAATATAAAATTTTGGGATCATTGTTCACTGTTAAGGTTAATCGCCGCATAAAACACTATCAAAATTATACTTCAACTAGCCAAAGAAACAGAAATAGCAAAATTAGATATTGTCTACATCCGCCATCTTCGAATGCTACAAATCGAATCGACTATACTCTATTTATTAAACCAAGATACTGACAGATGCCAGCCTGTAGCTGTGTCTGATTCAATACAATACAATGACTCTTTATTGTACACCACAAATAGTAAACAATGCAGAAAACAGGTACACAGAGAGAAAGAGCAACCGATTATAGCGACCTTAATTTCGATTGTCTGACATCTCCTAGTCAGGACCATAAGCCGGAGGCCGTATTGTCTAATATGCTGACGTTCGCGTTTCATCCACCATCTCTTTCTACCCTCGTCTTATACCGTGTGTGAGAAAGAAGCGGTGAAAACGATTGTGATTCCAAGCGTTTTAAACAATAAGGAAGGCCTCAGATTAGACTAGTATACGATTATTTTTCTTTTTCTTTTAGAGTTAGTGAACGATCGATGGAGAGCTCAGCTGCGTTTGAAATCTGCACAGAATACCTGTCACAAACGACAAGGTATTCTACTCTTACTTATCTACATTTCGATTATTTTTTCTACATCATCACTGACAAACAGACAGAATTGCAGACTTCGACGGACCACTACCACTACAAACTCTTGCTTTACGGCCTCGCAATGTATACTCTGGTCAGCGAAAGCTGCACACGATAAACGGCGGCAAATTAAAAAAAAATTGGCCAAGAGCGTGTCGGACACACCCAGAATAGGGTTTCGTAGCCATTACGAAAAAATTAAGTAATATTTTCCTAAGGATTTCGTATTTTATACGGAATCTTCCAAGTTTAGGTATATTTATACCTTAGGCTGCTATTTAGGTACTCATAAACTACTAATAATTCTCAAGCAAACTTAGCCGTTATAGTTTTCCTTGAAAGTTTGATATACCTACTACCATCCTGATTTTTTCATCACCTCCACTTTACGTCTATGGGAGGTAACCTAAAATTTTTTTTTTTTTAAATTTTTTATTGTACTATTTTGTCGGCATAGTTTATATATATATCCGTGCAAAATTACAGCTTTCTAGCATTGATAGTCCCTGAGCAAAGCCGCGGACGGACAGACAGACATGGCGAAACTATAAGGGTTCCGTTTTTGCCATTTTGGCTCCGGAACCCTAAAAATTAATCGTAAAATGTGTTGCTAAGCGCAAAACTCGGGAATGGCTGGACCGATTTCGCTAATTCTTTTTTTGTTGTTTGTTATTGTCAGGAGAAGTTTTTATAAAAAAAATTTGGAAAAATTACAACGGGGGCGAAGCCGCGGGCAACAGCTAGTATCTAATAAGACTATATCAAATACGACTTCTAGAACCGGTTGGAGATGTCAAACATTTTTTGCATGCTCCACTGTGACAAATATGATTGCAGGAGACTGTACATTGAGAGAGAGAGAGAGAGAGAGAGATTTATTTACACATATTCGATACACAGAAAAACACACACATTGTTTACTGTTCCATCCCCAGATATGAGCTGATATCGCAGCTCAGCACGATTGGTTCTCGCCCCAACAAACACTGGTTCGCTGTCCACGACAACTCCATCAAAACTGACAGGCTGCTCACCCTGGTAAGGAATAAGTTCTCATAGAGCACTACAGCTTCTTGATACTTTTGAGTGAGTTCCTATATCGTTTGATTACTTTGAACTTAGGCGCCCCTTGCCATCTGGCGCCTAGAGTGACCGCCCCTCTATGTCTACCCAAGGGCCGGCGCTGCTGACACCTTTTGTCGGTCCGGTAAAGTTGTCGTCCTACTTAATGCGTTGTACCATCAGCCAAATAAGTGGTCTATAAATTTTTAAACAAGTTCCTATCAAATGAATATGTCGCTAAAGTCGAACTTTCAAGTTGACAGACACGTCTATTGGCATTATTGTTTTATAACATACAAGCGATTATCAACTTTAGGATGGTAGACCACATATTTAGCTGATGGTACCACCTCTAACGCTGCGTTTCCACCAGAGATTTCCGAGGAATGTGTACCAATAGAAACGCTTTTACCTATCCTCGCTCAGCGCAACTCTAATGAAAAACAGCTCAGCGGAGAAATGTTTTTGTATATGCAAAACAAGGGAAGAATTTCTGCGAGGAATGTGCTGCGAGGGATGTGGAACGAAATACTCAGCCCGCCTCACCACACACCGCGCGCTTATTTGAAGAAAAGAGCTACACGCATTGCATCTACGCATCCTCGCACCGCTCAGCTACCTCGTACTATCGAACCAACTGAATCGTGGACCCACTGTGGAACTCGTAGAAAGTCATAGTGACATCACATTGCTTCACAAGGGAATTTGCTTGACACTTACTGTGTGAACTTACTACGGTGGATCAGGAATTAAATGGTTCGACTGTACATCTCTAGTGGAAACACAAGCTAAAGCTTAGTTCTTCTTCAGATGCCGCTTACCAGCAAGTGCCCCATAGAGTTCGGCGAGCGCACCCGAGCCCTGGTGATGGAGATGTTCCGCGGTCTCCATCACCCCTACATCTACCCGGTGCTGGATCTGGAGGTGTGCAGCGCGCACGCGCTTACTGTCATGCCATTTAACGCAAGGGGGAGTCTTAAGGATCTAATTTATAAGGTCAGTTCTTTTATGCTGTAACCAGGTTTGGTTTTAGGGAACTGCTTTCAATCGTGAAGACGCAACACTCATGAAGCTTTGCTAATATAATTGGTTAAGAGTCTATTTAAACTTACAAAGTTTCTGGCTATAAAAATTGGATCTTATACTATAACGAAAGTAAGGGTGAATTTTTATTATGTTTGATACCCACTCACTTCCTTTCGGCAACTAGGGTTATTTTGTTATATGAATAGAGTTCAACTCAAAATTCGAAGCAAGCGAGTGGATACGTAATATTTCCCAAAGCGCTCAATATCCAAACCTCATAGTAGGGGCTCGTTCTTTCCTGTGTTAGCACCATATACATATAAAAAAACTTTCAGCCTTTATACCATAATGAAGGTCTTGCTCTACTGGGCTCAGGCTCAAGGTGTTATTGGTGGACAGTTGCTAGACAGTGTAGGTATGAAAACTGTAAAAAAAATGATTTATTTTTAAATTGTAAAAAAAACTATATTAAATATATTGACACGGATAACTCACGTCTTAAATCGAGTTTAGTTCGACATGTTTCGGGCTAATCCGTAGCCCTTCGTCTTCGGAGCAACGCGACTCAGCGGCTGCTGCAACACGCGCACTGCGCGCCGCCGCTCTGCTCGCGCGACTACCCGACGAAACTGACACGGCACACAACACCCGCGTTTCTCATCATTATAACTGTCAAATGTAGGGTAGCACACAACACTAACAACATCGCTCTGTAAAGGTACGTTCACACACACCGATGACGCAGCACGAGTATTTAACATGCCGAGCTAAACTCGATTTAAGACGTGAGTTATCCGGGTCAATATATTTAATATGAGTGAGTCTCACGGTAGTTTCATGTTCAAAATTGTAAAAAAAATGAGTATTAATTTCTAGAGCACGTGGAACGACGAGTACAGCCGGAAGTATGAGTCTGGCGGCACGGGCCTGCCAGCGTGGCAGGTGGCTCGCTTCGGTCGGCAGATGTTGGAGGGGCTCATGTTTCTGAAAGAGAAGGGGTTCCCGCCCTTCAGACACTTGCATTCTGGTAATGTGATGGTGCAGAACGGTGTGGCACGGTGAGTTTGACGGTCACTTTTTTACAGCATCTTCTGTAAACAGGCAATTCAATGTACCTAGTTCATAGACAAGCGTTTTCAGGGCCTCTGTCAAGTCCGTGAGGCAGGTCTCTGCTCTATTGTAACCTATTGAAACAGTACGTCGCGCCAAGTCAGGCCCATCTGCGCGATTTAGCGGAGGACCTTACAGGGTTCCACGATACTTGGCAGTTTTTCCAAAAAGTATTATCCTACTAATATTAGAAATGAGAAAGTTTGTGAGTGAGTGAGTGAGTATGTTTGTTACTCCTTCACGCTAAAACGGCTGGACGGATTTGGATGAAATTTAGTATGGAGAAGCTGGTCATCTGGAACAACACATTACTTAGGCTACTTTTTATCCCTGTTTTTTTTTATTCGACTGGATGGCAAACGAGCAAGTGGGTCTCCTGATGGTATGAGATCACTACCGCCCATAAACATCTGTAACACCAGGGGTATTCTCATGGAACAGGGACAAAATCTCAAATAACAATCGCTGGGCCTAGTCATGTTTGGCATGGTTGTTACAACGTCAATTAAAACCACAATGTAATTTTCGGGAATTCCCACGGAATTTTTGTCTGTTACTTTTTGACGCTAGAATGGCAGCACGGATTACGATGAAATTTGGAATTTAGATAGCCTGGACATCTGGAATAATACGCTACTTTCTATCTCAATATTTTCACGGGATAAAGAACACGAAGTAATTCCCACGGGAATAGGGATGTTGACACCACCAATCAATTGACGTACTTTTTATGAGCTGTCAAAACACAATTCTCCCATAGAGTTTCAATGGAAATAGCAACTTATGACGTCACTTGTTCGCACACTCAATCAACTAACTATTTATTTGTTTTAAAGCAACAAAAAATCTAATTTTGCAGTTAATCGAAAATTAATCTGGTTTTCAGGGCTAAAATAAAGCGTTTTTTTACTGGAGTCGTGTCTTCGAATTATTTTTTAATGATGTCAACATCCCTATTTTGTAAAATCCCGGAATTTCAAATCAACTGCTATAGCCCTTTCGAACCCAGCCGATACGATCGTGCGGGTTAATTACAATTTGACATACCCGTGTGGTGTCGGGTTCGAATAACACCTCTCCATTTCTTGCTCGGATGTCGTAAGGCTCTGTTTACATTATTCCAGTAAAATCGTTTCTGTAGCATGACACTGCGGCGCTCGATCGACCTCGTGTAACTCGTCAGGATTGTGACCCCGCAATGTAACACTACTGGAACTATTTCACTGGATTAATTTAAACAGATTCTAAGAGGCGAATGAGATATAAGTTAAGGTGTACCGTTGGCGACAGGCTAGCATTCTTTTTTTTTTATTCGACTGGATGGCAAACGAGCAAGGGGGTCTCCTGATGGTAAGAGATCACCACCGCCCATAAACATCTGCAACACCAGGGGTATTGCAGACCCGTTGCCAACCTAGAGGCCTAAGATAGGATACTTCACGTGCCAATAAATTTCACCGGCTATCTTACTCTCCACGCCGAAACACAACACACAACAGTTCAAGCACTGCTGCTTCACGGCAGGGTTAGCGAGCAAGATGGTGGTAGCAATCCGGGCAGACCTTGCATTTGAATACAGGTGTAATGTTTTTGTGTGTGTGAATTTGAAATGTTTTGTACCTCCATAAGGTTCACTGTCGTAACTCTTACATTTGAATTTGAACTTAAAATGGATTGTACAGTCAACGTCATAAATAAATGATTACTTATGTACCTTGTCACTTTAACGTCATGTTTGAAAAGCCATATTAAATTGTGTAACGACTGTTAGCAACATGGTACAGAAATGATCACTTATTTACAGTGGCGTAGCTACTAAGGGGCTAGGCGGGGCAGTGCCCCGGGGCCCTCAAGCTCAGGGGGCCCTCGAAATTCTGCTTTATAGCTGATGATAAAGTTGCTTAGCCTTTTTAAAGTAGGTATTTGTATATATAATGATTTTACTTCAAAAAACCTTACCAGTTTTGATAGCAGTGGGCCCCATTTTTTTATTTGCCCCAGGGCCCTAGTGTACCTAGCGACGCCACTGCTTATTTATGACGTTCACTGTATATAAAGTCCATTGTCGTACTAACTTTTTTCATACTCGGTCGGGTGGGTTCGAAAGGGGTATCTACCACAGGTCTGTGCTAATGACTCACTCACTCAGGTAAATACTAGTATTTACATTTGTCCAGGATATGTGGCCTAGAGAACACCCTGACCGGCGCGTCGCCGCGCTGTCCGTGTCCGGTGGGCGCGGAGCACGTGGAGGCGCTCTCGCTCGGGCGCGTCCTGTGCGAGATGTGCGCCGGCGCAGACTCACACCGAGCGCTGCTGCCAGACCTCATGCCTCACTACCCGCATGTGAGTCCAGGAATACGGTATTCGACAGCTGTTGAATTTGCCATATCCTTTATATTATTATAAAATATAGCTACACAGACAATGTTTAGCGAAGTGAAAAATTAATGAGGGCTATCGTTTTTTGTCTCACTAGATGGCGCACTGTTGCCTGAGGTTTTTAAGTATGGCTTTCAAAGTCTTTTATTACGGGCGTGAAAACAAAGTTTAGATTAAAATCATATCTAATACACCTTAAAACCGTACCATAAAAATATCGAGCATGCCACAGTGTTGCATAGTCCCCGTTTTGTTCGGAAAAAAGGGAGGACAAAGGTTTCCGAAAGACAAAACTGTCTCAAAACACAGACATTCATTGCCCCGGAACGCTTATTTGCCATAATTAATTTCAGATATTGCAAAATATTCACAAAATTTTTCTAATTATAAATAAACCCGCGTAGCTCACCCAAAAACTATGAGATTTGACAATTCGGAGACCTCACGCTACACTAGCGCCTCTAGTGGCGAATTCATACGCGATAGCCCTCATTCGGTTGAAAATTGGACACGCCCATAGAAACTGGCATCATCTTCTATGTTGGTATTATCCGGGCCGGTAAAGAGTGTCACCCAAAAAAATAATACTAGATCCTGATCCTGAACTCCAAACTTTGGATATTCTCCAGGTGGTGGAGATAATCGAGCTGATCTTCGGGCCGCGAACACCGAGTCTGCACGAGCTGCTCCTCAGCGAATTATTCCGCAAGATCGACCTTCGCGAGATGAAGGGCTCCTGCCTTCCGGTCAGTTGGAGCCGTATTTGTCCAACACGCTGACGTTCGCGGTCGAATTCACGTATTATTCATACAAATATCAGCCCCGACCGGGAATCGAACCCGGATCTCAAGCTTCATAGTCAGGTTCTCTAACTAATCAGGTCGTTAAATGCGCTGGAAAACCATTATGCATCTACAGATCGATTCACAAGAGCTAATGACTGGATAATGTCACTTAGACATTTTTGTAGGAAAATTACAAATGCATGACATTTTCATTTTTGTGAAGTGTATTCAGATATGAAACTACCGTGAGACTCATTCATATTATATGATATTGTAACGGATAACTCTCAACTTAAATCGAGCCCGAAACATGTCGAGCTAAATTCAATTTAAAATGAGAGTTAATCGTTACTATATCATTTAATATGTATTCAAATAGGTAACACACAGATACTTTCATTCACTCATTCAATCCGTTCGTGCCAGCTCTAATGAATTGACCTGTACATCAGTATATTAATAGTATCATCATCAGCCCATGTTCGTCAACTGCTGGACAAAGGCCTCTCCTTAGGCCCGCCACTGAGCACGATCCTCGGCCACTTTCATCCAGCTCTAGCCAGCCGCCCTGCGAAGATCATCGCTCCACCGAGTCTGAGGACGTCCTACGCTACATTTGCCGATCCGTAGTCTCCACTCAAGAACTCGTCTACCCCAACGGTTATCGGTTCTTCGGGTTATTATATGGCCGGCCCATTGCCACTTCAGCGTGCTAATGCGGCGGGCTATGTCGATGACATTGTTCTCTGTCGGATCACTTCGTTACGAATTCGATATTTCAGAGAAACTCAATAGCACGAGCAATTTTAAATTTGTGGACCAGCCCTACCGCGATACCGTGAGCGTCCATATGTGTTGAATAGTATATTAATGTGGAATGGTGTCTCCAGAACTTCAACCAGCGCCTGTCCCGTTCTTGCCTGTCGCTCCTGGGCGAGGTGGCGCGCCGGCAGCCGGGCTCCCCGCGCACCCCTCCCTCCACCCGCCGCGGCCCGGGGTCGCCCTGCACTCCACCTGCCAGGAGGTCACTACCACTTTCTACATCACACCTCTAAGGCTGCGTGCTGCCAGGATTGTGTTTATCATAAAACAATAGAGACGCTTCATTTACCTACCTATCCTCGCAAGCACATCTTTGGTGGAAACAGCTGAGCGGAGCGAGGCGAGGTAAATAAGGCGTTATTGTGGTTGATGAAAAACACATTCCCCTCAACACATCCTCGCACATCTCTGGTGGAAACAGAGCCATGACAACAATGATATAATTGCATATTTAAAAAAAAATTGGTAATGATAGAGAACGGTTAAAAATCAATCAAAAAGAAGTTTCGCATTTGTCACGAAAAAGTGAAGATTTGCATTAAAATGACGTTAATTGTCAGCGTAGGTAGTATTAGGGGCTGTTTCACCATCCCCTGATTAGTGTTAACTGACGGATAAATGTGATGCCGTCTCCGTCTATTCGAACAAAACAAATAGCGACGGCATCACATTTAACCGCCAGTTAACACAAATCAATGGATAGTGAAACAGCCCCTTAGAGGTGCGATATCATCACATCATCAGCAGGAAGAGATCAACTGCGCGTTGAACAAAGGAGGACGTTAGAACGCTACAATTTATGACAAATTACCAATGTTACCAGTATATTGCTAATTTATTATTTTCGGTCGCTTCCGCTGCTGTGCTAGCTTTTCTTGTGGTTCCTTGAAAACAGACGAAGCTAGATGTGACGCAGGTTGTTTTATTCAAAGTTAGATTTATAGGTTTATCTCTTTTCAGGAGGCACTTCGTGGACCAGGACTACACGGAAGAGTGGCAGTGGTGACGTAACTTTAAAAATTTATGCTTTGTCTTTTTTTAATCTTTGTAAAATTGATAATTTGGATAATAAAGAATCTGGGTCTAATTGGTAATTTTATTTTATGCACCTGAGTTTCGTGTTCTATGTCGAACAGAAAAACAAAATTAAAAGCTCTTTCTTGCACACGGGTTACGGGTGCGAGTTTCTGTGGAAATAACAAAAAATATTTATACTATTTATATCGTTCCCTTGAATTAATTTCCTTAAATTAAACAGCTTTATGTAAGAAAGAGAATTCGTCGGGTGACAAGCAAGTCACTAACTGCAAAAAAAACCTTACGATGCTATGCATAAGTTTGATTATCTCTCTTGACTTTAGGTAGTAATTAGTGACTTTTGCTTACCACCCGACGAATACAATACAATACAATAACTCTTTATTGCACACCAGCACATAGCAAGCAGTACAGAAACAAAAAAAAAATCTTTTATGTACGAATCTTCGAAATCTATAATAATTAGACTATACATTACAATAGTATATTCAAACAAAGTAGTAGAAATTTATGGTGCGGTTTTCTCTTAGATAATTTTTCACGGGCAGTTTCGAACTATTTGATATATTACACAAATACTCTTGTAATCAAGTGCTTGTAATATTTTGTGTATTTGACCACTACCCTGAATTTGCCGTATCACATATACCTATTAAAAAAAAAATGTAAATGTTAATTTCACTAAAAATAAAATTGTTAGAAAAATTAAGGGTTGGGACTTGGGACTTCCTATTAAGTGAACATTATACTTGTATCAGGAAGTCCCGCTCCTCCATAACACTAGTTGTGTTTTGAAAATAAAAAGATTTTTTTTGTTTTTTTAAGTTAAATTTAGATATACTTACAATACAACCAATAAGTATTAAGTAGGAAAGAAAATAAAATTGTTTGTAAATTGTTGTTTCTTTCTAAAAAGATTTTCTACAGTTATTTAGGTATAGCGTTAGGTAAGTTTGTGACGTCAGACGATTTATTTATTTCTGTATTTAATCTTGAATTTCAAACCTTTCGAAGTTAGCTTAAAAGTGTTTTTCCCCGTTTGATTGGTATTACGCATTGTCAAGCTTGAGATAAATACTTGTAGAAAAATATTCAAATACCATAATTAATTGGTACGCCAAACAAATTAACCGAATGAAAATGTATTTAATAACTTGTTATAGTTTGTTGCTATGTCAATATTTACACACCCTCGTGACACACCACACCCCATTTCTGATTACACAACATTGTTTTGACATAGTTGTAGGTAGAGCGACGCGTACCATAACATTTTGCAATAATAGTAACTCATAATCTTCTCATAAAAAATAATGACTGTTATCGCAAGGATTTATCGAGGTGACATCGATAAGTTGCTTTTCATCACACTTGCTCGTAAACAGTGTCGTAACATGCAGGCTAAGGCCAAAATAGGGTTCAGTAGTCATTACGAAAATATTAAGTAATATTTTTCTAAGGATTTCGTATTTTATACGGAATCTTCCAAGTTTAGGTATATTTTATACCTTAGGCTGCTATTTAAGAGTAAAACTACTAATAATTCTCAAGCAAACTTAGCCGTTATAGTTTCCCTTGAAAGTTTGATATACTTACTACCATCCTGAATTTTTTCGAATTTTTCCACCCACCGGTTTAGGTTTTAGAGGGCCACGCTCGATTTTAATGAAATTTGCATTACTTACCCTTTCCATTACTTTTATACTAAGACGAAATCGGGGAATCCCCTTTTTGTAATTAATTGGTTACGCTACGCCACTGGGTGTACACCCGATCCAACTAAATCGGGACCCACTGTGAAACCTTTTCGTAGAAAAAGATGTAGTGACATCGCATTGCTTGACAGGGAATTTACTAGATACTTACTGTGAGAACGTTCTACGATGGGTCAGGAATCAAATGGTTCGACTGTATCTACCTTTAGCGACTTAGAAGAGAGCTCTTTATGCCATGGGAATCTCGAAAAATCCCTTGTTTGTGAACCTCTATGACCCTCAATGGCGTATCTAGGGTTATTTTCAGGGGGGGGGCTGACCTAGATTTTTGTGTGAAGATATCAGTATTATAGAATTTTGAATTGGTAGCCCAACACCTTGGGGTGGGCACGGACCACCCGGCCCCCCCTTTATAATACGCCTATGTAGAATATTGTAATGTAATTATAGGTATTGTATTGTACTATAAGGATATAAAACTAACAATTAACAAGAGAGAAAGAGATTTAGGTTCAAAGGCAAACTTATCCCTTAAAGACTTAAAGAGACCTGTTCCAGTTAACCTTTGTACGATTGATACGATATCAGAAACAAGAGTAGGTAGCAAGGTAGATAATATAAGTAGGTAGACACTACAATGAAAACATGAAATTATGAGTCTCTCAGTCAGTCAAGTAACTCTTTTATAGATATAGATACTTAAACAATGAATAATACTATTACATGTTGCCTAGTCCTTATCACCTGGACCTCAAAGTCGAATTTTGATATTCACGTGGATTATCATACATGCATGGTTGGAACAACGGGGTAATTTATGCTTTACGTCGATGTCGTAAAGTAGTTTTTTAATTAGTTGCGGTCGCAATACAAAGTTCAAATAGAGCGAATACACGCGGTTCGGGTAAGAGTTTTGACTGGATTGATAATATTTGCGATTAAATGGTGCTTTGTTGGAAA
Organism: Choristoneura fumiferana; assembly: GCF_025370935.1. Taxonomy (NCBI): domain Eukaryota; kingdom Metazoa; phylum Arthropoda; class Insecta; order Lepidoptera; family Tortricidae; genus Choristoneura; species Choristoneura fumiferana. The sequence continues at coordinate 19,861,146 of NC_133494.1, read as the reverse complement.
GAGAAAGAAATATTACGTGGGGAAAGAAATACTACCTATACTTTTGTCTATCATGTTACATTCTCATACAACAAACTATGGTCCTAATCGTTACCCGTGTAGGTACTTACTACAGAAACTTAGGCCGCGTAGAATTCGGTTTGCTTTCATTATCCCGCGGGAACTAAGCAACTTTCCGGAATAAAAACTGTCCTATGTCCTTCCCCGGGATTCAAACTATCTGTATACCGAATTTCATCTAAATTGGTTCAGCGGTTTAGACGTGATGAAGTAACAAACAGACTTACAAACTTTCGCATTTATTATACTTATTAGTGGGGTTAATTTTAGGCATGTCTAGGACGTGTTTGAGTTTTACACACACACCGATGAAAAAAGATTATTAGTTTGATTTTTCTGTCAGGCAGACTTTTCTTGTCGCAATATTAAGTAAGTACTGAGTCTGTAAGTCCACTGTTTGACTGTCATGTAAATTTTATGGTCAGTCATAGATGATCCAAATAATATGTCGACTACTTACTGTATCTAAATTCCACAACCTTTATCGATTAAACTTTAAGTAGATATATCTGAAAAATATCAAATTCGTAATTTTTTATTAATTTATTTACAATCTGACTAATCGATATATTTTTTTTATTAATTTGTGTCAATATACTAATGACTTTTTTTTGTTTTGCGATTAGAGCAAGATGCAAACTGATTCATGTACCAGGGTGGAACCTTAATAATCAATTTCACTATGATTTACTTGACAAAAGTATGCGATGTCAAGATGACATCAGTAGCACTTGTAAAGGACCAGATACCAGACAAAGATACTAGATCCGAGTAGAGAATTTGTAAAGGTTCCACTCGGATCTGGTACATGATTTAGCTAGTTCGACTGTACCGACTTTACCGGGTGTGGCCTGTAATACGAGCAAATAGTTAAAACATAGGTCTTACTCGTCAAACTGAACAAGCGATTCAGCGACTTTTAAAAATAATGGAGTCTTTAGATTTTCCTTTTTTCATACAAATTAAATACTGCTATCAATACGCCATCTTAGAACACTACTGACGTCGCCTGTCACGCTACAAACATCAAGCATTTTGCTTCTCCGAATAAACTTTAAAGTGTAATAAAAATTAAAAAAACTAATTATTTTTAAAAATTTTGAAGAGTACGATCTATATTAAACTGTATTCATATAATGTTAGGACTGCTTATATTGAGTATTGGCATATGTATACCGGGTGTGGCCTGTAATATGAGCAAATAATTAAAACATAGATCGTACTTTTGAACATGAAACTACCGTCGAGTTTAGCTCGCGCGTGTTGCAGCAGCCGCTGGTCGCGTTGCTCCAAAGACGAAGGGCTAGGGATTAGCCCGAAACATGTCGAGCTAAACTCGATTTAAGACGTGAGTTATCCGGGTCATTATATTTAATATGAGTGAGTCTCACGGTAGTTTCATGTTCAAAAGTACGATCTATGTTTTAATTATTTGCTCATATTACAGGCCACATCCGGTATGCCAATACTCAATATAAGCAGTCCTAACTTTATATAAATACAGTACAAAGTCACATATTGGATATTTTGCCTAACATGCATGGGCTCTACCAGGGCTCTACCAACTCAGTTTGCAGCGACAGTTTAAGTATAGTGTCATTTCGATGACATTGCGCAGCGGCGGTGTCTCGTGCGATCGATCCAACCGAGATAAAAACATACATATATGTTTTGTTTACGGTGGTTCTGCCGTGTAAGTATGTTTTTATTAATTATTTAATTATTCGATTTATTTATTATAAAAATGACATGTTGAAAAATTCCTACAATATAATTTAACTAATATTTGGGCCACTGATTACTAATACGATACAAGTGGAAGAACATTGAAATTCGAAAATAAAAAACAAAAACAAATATATATAGTATAGCGCTGATAACCCTGTTAGTAGACAACGGAGGTTTTCATTTAATTTATTAATAAGGAAAAATATTTATTTTATTTACAGTTAAATTATTACCTATTCTTTGACTCCAAATGCTAGTCATAAAACATTCATTTCTCTTATTAAACTAATATAAGAGTGAAACTTTGTGAGTCTCCCTGTATGTGTGGTGTGTTAGTAACTCTATCACGCAAACATTATAAAGGCCGGTTAAGTTTTGCAAATTTTGTTACTATATGTTACTTAAGTATAGGTACTTCGGGAGTAGAATAGATAAACAAATTCTATCCAATACCTTTAAACGAGCAATTCTTGTATGTCCCTAAATTACTGACACCTATATAAATTAAAATTATAAGTTTTTACTAAATAAAAATTACCTACAATTAAATACGAAAGTAAATTAGTTACAGCAAGAAAAAAATCAAATGACTAAATAGACCGCTGCTAAAAGACCTAAAGATCCTTTTACCTAAAAATCTCAGGTCTACAGATTCGGTTGTTAATTTTTTTTAATATAGGAAAGAAAGAAAATAACATGAAACGAATTACCTTTTTGCTAATATTTTTTCAATCTCTATACCTTTACCTGACAGCTAGCCATGTCCATAGTTTTATCGCAAATCAATCAAAAACAAACAACAACACAAAAATATAACCAATTCACGTTTATCTACAGAAGCCGGATAAGTTTAAACCAGCACAAATGTACCAGGAACATTTATAAACCGCCACCATGGGAGACAGGCCTAAGCCAAAGGCCATACCGCCGTACATGCGCTTCCTACTGGGCGGATCGAGCGGGTGAGTGCACAGTACTGAAACCTAGTAAGGCCCAAAAACGCTACGAAAAATCCGAACGATCAGCTGGGCTACTCCGAAACTCGAAACTCGAAGTTCGTGTCGTACGGTCCCTCTGACACTTACACTGTTTGATACGAGAGCGAGAGGGACCGCACGACACGAAGTTCGAGTTACGAGTTTCGTAGTAGCCTTGCAGATTGCACCGTTCGACTGGCACCGGGCCAGTTAGCTTTGCCGCTCCATTACTGAGGTGACGATGAAGTAAGTATTTAATTGAAGAAAAAAAACTTGCAGTAGGTGACTTCTCCGCCCCTCGCAGCCTGCCGCCCCGGGCTATGGCCTCTTTGGCCCTAGGGTACTCGTATCTCGTACCTATGCCCCTGTATCGTGTGTCTGAGAAAACAGAAGGGCTACTAAGAAATTCGAAAATCGAAGTTCGTAGTAGCTCTGCAGCTTCGTACGATTTTTTAAAACTGTACCGTCCAACCGAACAATATCAAAATTCGAATAGGTAAATCGAGTATCGGAATGGATGAGCTAGGGCTATAATTAAACTCACAACCACCAGCCCCGGAACTAAGGGGGGGCAAACCAGGGCGATTGCCCCGGGCGGCAGTTTCATGGGGGTGCCAAATCCTTGAGACAAGAAATGAAGAAGAAAAGAAGAAATGTGCTACTCATTGGTAGTTTTAACAGTTTTCTCAAACACTGAAGGCAGGGGACGCCACCATCAAGGTTTTGCCCCGGTTCGAAACAAACGTAGATCCGGGGCTGACCACCACTGTAATTATACGAAGATCGCTACGACAAACTATGCCGTGTGTATGGCGCAAAAATTTGGTGCAGTCTGAGGGCCTAGCTAGGTACTCAGAAGCTCGAAAATAGAATAGAATAGTCCCTCTCCCTCTAGTATTAAATAGTATAAGTGTCAGAGGGACCGAACTACACGAACTTCGATTTGCTCGATGTTCTGTTATAAGTAGGGTTGCCATTCGTCAGGAATTTAATACAAATTTTACACAGACATACATTTTAAAACAATTTAATTTAATTTTACCTTAAGTTAAAACTCAAGTGCGTCGTTTAAGCTACGCCAAATCTCTCTTACATAGATTTTTGTCAGGACTTTTATAGGGAGATATCAGGATTTTCATGACATTTCGTTTTTCCGAATGGCAAGCCTAGTTACAAGTGAATGCTCAAGTTTATCAGCACCTACTGTAAATAGTATCATCATCATCATGTTTTCCATCATCGTAAAGCTCGTGGTAAATTAAATGTAATTTCGCACATGAATTTCGAAAAACTCAGTGGTGCGAGCCGAGGTTTGAACCCACGATCCTCTGCTTGAGAGACCATAGGTCAAACCACTCTACCACCACGGCTTCGTAAGTAGTATACGATACGTTAATTATTTTCCAGCATGATGGCGACATGCATAGTCCAACCCATGGACCTGATCAAAACGCGCATGCAGCTTATGGGTCCCGCGGGCAAGGACATGACCGCCCTCATAATGGGGCGAGAGGTAAGGGAAACCAGCGGAACCCACTGTACAATTAACTCGGAGGATCTATTGCGTAACGTTTCTGATCTCGCGAAACTCGCGATCGCAATCAAATAACAGTAAGGCTAATACGAAATTCGAAAATCGAAGTTCGTGTCGTTCGGTCCCTCTGACACTTTTAAACTTCGCGTTTACACTTCTGAACGCGACGGCAGGGAACGATACGAAACGAACTTCGATTTTCGAGCTTCGGAGTAGGCCCGCTGTCTTACGTTTCTGACACTCGCCATCTCAATCAAAACAGTTTTTGTATGCGAAAACTGGGATAGCGAAATCATAATAAATTCGATGTATACCGGTTAAGTACATGTCGTTCAAAGGTTAACTGGAAGGGATCCCTTTAAGGGATAAGTTCGCCTTTGTCTCTTACTCTATGTTTTATGTACCATCAGCCAAATAAATCGTCTATCAATTTTTAAACAAGTTCCAATCCAATGAATATGTCGCTAAAGTCGAACTTTCAAATTGACAGACACGTCTATTGGCATTATTGTTTTATGACATGCAAATGATTATCAACTTTAGGGTGGTAGACCATATATTTGGCTGATGGTACAATAAGCGTTACAATACATACCTACATGTAACGAGATACTTTTGATTAGAACCACCATTTGATTCCTTACCCACCGAGAACGTTCTCACATTAAGTGTCATAATAAATTACTTGTCAAGCAATGCACTATGACTTCTTCTACAAAAAGGTTCCACAGTGGGCCACCATTCTGTTGGTTCGAGTGTACATAAGATTATTTTAATTACGGTGGCAACCCTAATTCCATCTACTTAATATTTACATTTCAATGTGACAATGTCACCGGTCATTGTCATTTATTTATATGCGATTACGGTGCCGATGCACTTTATTCGATAGTGTATGTATGATCCTCTTCATTTTTAACCCCCGACGCAAAAGAGGGGTGTTATAAGTTGGCCCGCTGTGTGTCAGTGTGTGTCTGTCTGTGGCACTGTAGTTCTTAAACGGGTGAACCGATTTGAACGCGATTTTTTTATTTGAAAGCATGTTTCCTAGCGATGGTTCTTAGACATGTTTCATCAAAATCAGTTCAGCCGTTTTTGAGGTATTGAACTTTGAAGTGACAAGGTCGGAGGTTTCAAACTTTTTGTTGGTTAGGTCAGCTTCAGGGGTTAAAAACGTTTGTCCTACTGCCAGTCACACGTATACCGTAACGTCTGATTTTTATTTATGTGGATTTTCTTATTGCTTCATCTAGGTTTGGACGACCGGTTGGCCAAGTGGTTAGAGAACCTGACTACGGAGCTTGATGTCCCGGGTTCGATTCCCGGCCGTCGATTGTATGAATAATACGAATGTTTGTTCTCGGGTCTTCGATGTTTAATATGTATTTGGGCCAATCAACTTTTTTATCGACATTAATCTGTCCGCGAAATTTTTCAAACAATTGCAGATTTTTGCAAGTAGTTAAACATGTCTTCTCTGTAATTTAATAGATGGTGTACATGAATACATGCCATGCTACGTAAGCTCAAATTATTGAACCGTGAAATATCTTGTTGGAAGTACGATTTTTTGGTAACGCCAGAGACAATTTTGGTAACGCAGGAGACGCCCAAAGTGTCGGTAAAAAAGTTGACTGGCCCATTTAAGTATGTATTTATCTAAGTATATAAGTATGCTTATCCGTTGCCTCGTTTGCCTAGTATCCATAGTCTAGGTCTAGGTCAATTCATGTCAAGTGTGTTTATTTATTTAGGTGATAAACACAAACGGTTTCACCGGTCTGTACGCGGGGCTGTCGGCCGCTCTGTTCCGCCAAGCCACCTACACCACCGGCCGGCTGGGCTGCTTCAACTACATCACGGATCTTTACACAGCGTGAGTTGAGTACTTTTTTTGACTTTGTTGGGAGTCGGGAGGACATACTAAAATTCGGGAGAATCCCGCGTAACCTGAAACATCTGGCATCCCCATTCGTTTTGATTAGTCGAGTCGAAATAGTTTACGTTCATTTGACAAGCAGACCTACACTCGCAAAAGTTGTTGCGCAAACGTGCCGCTAGAGGCGCTGTTCGTGTTTCCATACAAATTAAGATTTTAACGCAAACGCGATCGAGACGTATTTTGTGACCGAAAAAATACACTAAGGGTACAGGTGGAGCACACACGTTCAAATTATTATTGGAATCACGATCCAGCGCGGAAATGCAGCCAGCCTTATGGGCACTCTTCCTCAGGGACAAGACTTGGGGGAACTGTACCTATATATAATTAAATTTTTTTAGGATAGTTTAGTGTAACCTCAATTGTTCCTTTTTAATTAATGTTTATGACTTATTAAAATGGTATTTATGCCTTAAAAAAAAAAGAAAAATAAATTGTACTTTTTTCTGACCTATAATATAATAACCAATGTACTTTAACTGTACAAGAAAAACTGGGCAAGTACGAGTCGGACTCGCACACTAAGGGTTCCGTACACATTTTTTTATTTTTGAGTTGATTGAATGAAAGGTAAATTGCTGTTTACGATTTATGACGTATTAAAAAAACTACTTACTCTCGTTTAATTAAACCAATTATCGGTGGAAGTTCGCGTGGTAATGTGCATCATATATTTTTTTTACTTTTATCATTCTCTTATTTTAGAAGTTACAGGGGGGGGGGGCACACATTTTACCACTTTGGAAGTGTCTCTCACGCAAACTATTCAGTTTAGAAAAAAATTATATTAAAAATCTCAATATCATTTTTGAAGACCTATCCATAGATACCCCACACGTATGGGTTTGATGAAAAAAAATTAGAGTTTCAGTTCTAAGTAGGTATGGGGAACCCCCAAAATTTATTGTTTTTTCCATTTTTGTGTGAAAATCTTAATGCGGTTCACAAAATACATCTACTTAGTTTACCAAGTTTCAACAGTATAGTTCTTATAGTTTCGGAAAAAAATGGCTGTGACATACGGACGGACAGACAGACAGACAGACATGAATACATAAGTTCCGCTAATGCTATTTGGCTACGGAACCCTAAAAAGGTGGCAACCCTAATCACCAATGAGTCTTCGGGTTCAATCTGAGTGCAACCGAACTGAATCCTCATCCTTCCGCAGAGCGTACGGCACACCCAACTTCGGAGCCAAGCTGCTGACCGGCATCACAGCGGGCGCCATCGGGGCTGTCGTCGGCAACCCCGCAGAAGTGGCGCTGATCCGCATGACGGCGGACGGCAGACTGCCGCCCGAGCAGCGGAGGAATTACACCAACGTGTTTAATGCACTCGGAAGGTGCGTAAGTCGCAACAGCGTGAATAATTTCAGCATGTCCCCGTGTGGTGTCGGATTAGAATTACACCTCTCCATTTCTTCCGTGGATGTCGTAGAGGCGACTGAGGATATAGGTTAAGGTATACCGTAGTCGACAGGCTACTCAGGTTAGCACCTACCTAGATACCGTTTTTGTCAAATTTAAAACCTAAAATTGCTTAAAGTGGCTCCGAAACAGTAACGTTTCGTGTGCTCTGCCTTCCCTATTTGGGAATACAGGCGTGATGTTTGTGTGTGTGTGGTCGTCATATCCTTGGAAATACCATTCATCGCCGGCTCTAGCCCTTTAATCGAGGTAGAGCGAGAATGTCTACACCACTGTTTTTCAATCTGTGAGTCGCGACCCCGGGGGGGGGGTCGCGGCTGCCCCTTAAGGGGTCGCGGTCTCTTTAAAATACTCTCACCGTTATTGTGTTGATTATTTAATGTTTGTATTACCAACGTAAGATAATGCAAATAACTGTAAGTGGAGGTTAGCATGGGGTTGCCAAATATTTTTCAAACACCGCTTCTGCGCTTCTCAATAGGCGCCGCGCCATCACACACAACTTTATTTTGCACTGAAAATGGTGCCCCTTATCCCATCTGACCCCTACAGCGACCGCTCCTCTTGGTCCCCAAGGCTGGCGCTGCATCGTCGGCGGGCGACCGGGGGCTTTTTTGTCTAAAGCATTTGGAATCACAATCATAATGGCCCAACGTCCTAAATTTAGGACATTCGTCAAAACTAATGTCAAACTTAACGACGTTACTTAAGCTTCAAATTCTGACGTGGGCTTTAGGAGGTTAATGCTGTAGTTTAATAACTTGCTATGCATGCTCGTTATCCAGTTATTTGAAAAGATGAAAATGAAAAAAATATTTATTAATCGATAAGTGTCCTTAAAATTAAACAATTTTTTCTTTAAATTAATGTTTCCTTATCTGTAACATGCATATTCAGAGCACCGGGCTACCAGTGATGAGACATCATTGGTAACCGCACTAGTATCGCGGATTAAAAAAAAACATGATTGAAATGTTCCCAGGATGGTCAGTGAAGAGGGCGCGGGCACGTTAATGCGCGGCGTGTCGGCCACCGTCTCCCGCGCAGCCGTCGTCAACGGCGCACAACTTGGCACTTACGCACAGGTACACTCGCACCAACTGAATAGTGCAGGGTTTCTCAAACTTATGGCTCCACGTACCCCTGTTAAAGTTTCTAGACGACAGCGAACCCCTACCTCCCCCCCCTCCCCCCACCAAAAAAGGTAATAAAACTGGCTGTTGGAGAAACTAAGTTTATTTTTATTTCAATCATCGTGATAATATAAGGTATATTATTTATTTCAATAATAGGTAGCAAATATAGGTAAGAATCTAAGAATCGTCTTGCCAACGAAAATACAAACTGAAACAAACAACAATAAATAACAAACAAATAAGTAACAAATTTGGAGTTGAAATAAAAAATACAAAAATACTCCAAAAACCAATCTTAATCATCTTGCCAGTCTTGCAGCCACCATCACGTAAACCTTGTCGCGAACCCCCTACCGTCGAATAGCGAACCCCTAGGGGTTCGCGTACCCCACTTTGAGAAACCCTGGAATAGTGAACCACTGCGGAACCTTTTCGTAGAAAAGGTCATAGTGACATCGCATTGCTTGACAAGGGTATTTATTATGACACTTACTGTGAGATTTCCCTATTTGACACCAAATATGTAACAGTTTAACATTATTTATATATTGTATATGTATATCAAGCTCTTCTTAGGGGTCCTTATTTCAGGCCGCAAAAACGGAACCCTAGCAGAGGATCGTTTCGTTTTCCGTCCGTCCGTCCGTCTCTCAAGACCCAAGCATGACTGGAGATCAAGATTAACTTAATACCTACCAAATACTCAGGTCTGCCCTTTGGCAAAGAGTATTATAATCACTACGCTTTGGAGCAGTGAAAATATATGATAAAAGTACCTACTATTGAACCATTTCTTGCCTGACCCGCCGTAGAACGTTCTCACAGTAAGCGTCATGATAATTTTCCTACTCGAGTAATGCAATGGCAGAGAATGTCATTTTCTGTGTAGTTCCGCTATTTCTCTGGTTCTATAGTGCATGCGCTTTCATATGACGATCATAAAATCTTGGTGATGTTGGCAGGCCCGTGAGATGCTGCTGCCTAGTCTCGGCGACGGCATCTTCCTCCACTTCAGCTCCTCTATGATCTCCGGCTTCGTCACAACGGCCGCCTCACAACCGCTCGATATGATCAAGACAAGGTATATTGCATCCACGTTGTACGGCCGATAAACGATAGATGGCACTGTTGTCAATAAATTGTTGGTCCTTCCAGAAAACGAGTCTTAACGATTAAAAAAACCGGCCAAGAGCGTGTCGGACACGCCCAAAATAGGGTTCCGTAACCATTACGAAAAAATTAAGTATTTTTTTAAGGATTTCGTATTTAATACGGAATCTTCCAAGTTTACGTATATTTTATACCTTAGGCTGCTATTTACTCATAAACTGCTAATAATTCTCAAGCAAACTTAGCCGTTATATAGTTTTCCTTGAAAGTTTGATATACTTACTACCATCCTGAATTTTTTCAAAATTTTCCACCACCCTAAAGTTGAATATTTCGCAAACAGATCACTGAATCGAAAAATCGTCTTAGCAAACCCCTAATGTTTTTAAAAGACCAATCCAACGATACCAACCATAAATACCAACGGTATTATTTAACTTTCACGTTCTTTTGCAGACTACAAAACGCAGCAAAAGGCGGCGGCCAAGCTGGCCTAGTAGGAACCTTCTTCGACGTAGTAAAGAAGGAAGGAGTCTTCGGACTCTGGAACGGGTTTCTGCCTACGTATTTGAAGATAGGACCCCACACAGTCTTCACATTCATCTTCTTAGAACAGATTACTGCTCTGTATCTCAGTATTTAAGTGGCAAAGACATAATTTGCCTGAGAAATGGTGTCACAGTTATATAATCTGTGGCCTTTGGAACTGGAATTTTTTACGAGCAACAAGATACGGATATGGATTTTCTCAAGCCGGTGCATTAACCCGGTAACGGTTTGACCCTTTTGTCCACCCTAACAAGGCCGGCCCTAGGGTAGAAGCGCGTGTAGGGTACGGTGAGTAAAGCGGTTGCTCCTAAGCGTCAGGTAACAAGGCGCACTAAAACCACAAATACAAAGCTAAATATTGGTGCGTCTTAAAAAGACGTGTGCGACGTTGAAATGGGTACCAGAAATATCGCTCTACCCTAATCAATGACTGCCCTAATTTAGTAGAGCAATAGGAAGATATTTCAAGGCACAGTCGATCTTTAGAACGCAATCAACTCTTTGAAAAAGGCACGAAACAATTCCACAGACTACCCTTACAACCAATTCGGAAAAAATGTAGTAACTGTCACTAATTGTGTAAACTTTTCGCTGTAAAGAAGTAGCAGTTACAACACGAAGATCGACTGGTTGGGTGAGTAGCGAATTGAAAATATAAGAGCCAGTTAAAGGAAAAGCCTTTTGGTTGAGCCAACAGTCAAATATGCGTGAAAAAGAACAAATAGCTTGGTCTTACTGCAAACGCGGGCCTGGTGACCTGGCTGTCACCATTTTTTTCCAATAGAGCTGTTGAACCATTGAATTATCAAAACCATCAATAAAGTTTCAACAGTTGTATTAGAACAAAATCAATGAGAATCGATAAGTCGATAATGCTTTACCGTTTTTGTAGTTCCAATATCAGAAAAAAAAGCTGATTGTCATGTTGGATTGTTATGAGGGTTTCCGTCACAGGTTCGTCGATCGTGAGATCCATTGTCACGTTTGTGATTGGTTAAATAACTAAATAAGCCAATCAGAAGCAAGACTGTAACGTCAAACGTATCTCATGATACTAACGCCATCTAGCGATAGTTCGCCGTCATCAATCAATCAGCACTCTTTCAATCAGCAATCTTTAACATTTGAAGATAGTTTGAAATCGCACAACTGACTTTGAGCTTCAGGGGGGTAAAGCAATTTCCTTTTCGACTATACCTACCCTGCAGACATTTTTTTTAAAGTTAGTCAGGTTAGATAGAGTATAATTGTAGATGAAGATGACGAATATAGAAATATTTCTAAAACAGGTTAATGTCTATTGGAAATAAAGCTATCCGAATTTGAAACCAGCACAACCAAGATACGCATTTTTAGTTTATACTATCATTACGAGTATAAAGAAGTGTAGACGACATATATATTATGACATACGATAATAATTATTAATAATTCTTTCTGCCATCATGGACCAAAACCAATAATTTTAACCAAACGCAAATGATTAACTTTTCTATAAATCTGTACCTGCTCAAACTCTGAAACATAGATAAAAAATTTGTGCCTGTTTTTTTTTCAACTATGTAAATGTGTATAAATTTGGTAACTGTTCATGTTTAGTCGCTTTACTTTTTTCAATTTAATAAAAATGTTTTGTAAGAGTTTTAGAATTAATTTATATTAAATAATTATTAAATTATAAAAAAAATATTTTGTTTCAATCATAGCTTAGCTACTAGCACAAATGAGAAATCAGGGATGAATATCAAAATCAAAATAAAAACATATTTATATTCTAAACAAACTGCATTTATTATACTAGCCACAGCCCGCTACACAATAATTTACTAAATGTAAATATATAGCAATAATCAGGGGTCGGACAAAAAGTGCGGATGACGTAATCTTGCACACAAGATGATGTTTTTATTTAAACTTCCGTGTGACATGTAGTAACAAAGTAGCATTAATGAAGTAACAAAATAATCGTAAATAAATCAATGGAATTCAGTGAATAAAATAAATTTCATATCGTTTAATAAAGAGGTTGATAAATGATAAGTGATAATTGTTTATGAAAATCAAAAATACTATTTGAAATCTTTTGTCCGACCCCTGGCAATAATGTTCACAATGCATGAACTAACGAAACGTTTTAGGGCCTACGCTAGCCGACGCGGTTTGCACGAAGCGGGTGGCCGCCTGTTGAACAATGTATGTATGTATGTATGAGCAGCGCTAACTGCGCGCGTTGCGTGCATAGGATTGTACCTGCAGGGCTACTACGAAACTCGAAACTCGAAGTTCGTGTCGTGCGGTCCCTCTGACACTTATACTATTTAATACGAGAGCGAGAGGGACGGTACGATACGAACTTAGCGTGCGCCCGCGCCAGCTAGCGTGGGCCCTTAATCATTTTAAATTTTAATGATTGTGGTTGGCACACAGGGGATGATATTTTATACAATAAATTGACCAGCCATTAAACCCTATACCTGATGGAAAGTGCAGATGAGGCCAAAGGGGTTTACTGGTTCAGTAACAGTGTATTGAAGCCCGCCACACAACACAACGATATATCGTGGCGGCCATATATTCTCCACAAGCTATCGATATCTGTCTGTAGCATAATAGGTACGAACATTAATTTTGTATTACGTAAAAAAACGCTTTGACCCACGACCAGGGCCTCTATTTCATAATTACAACAGGCGACTGGTATATTAATGATATTTCGAAACATTGACATCTTTGAGTATGTACCATCAGCCAAATAAGTGGTCTATCAATTTTTAAACAAGGTCCTATCAAATGAATATGTCGCTAAAGTCGTACTTTCAAGTTGACAGACACGTCTATTTGCTAGTTAAATGGCTTAGGTACTTTAAAAATTGACGTGTAAAAGTGCCCACTGCGGCCTATTTACTGAATAAATGATTTTGATTTTGATTTGCATTCTTGTTTTTGTGACATGCAAACGATTACCAACTTTTGGGGTGGTAGACCACATATTTGGCTGATGGTACCTTACGGCACTAAAAACTTGTAAAACCTCGCAAACCGTGTTGATTGAACGAGGAAACAAACACGGTGTGATTTGCCCTCCCCCTTTGGGCCAGAAGCTGGGTACGCCCACAGGGGCGTGTGTACTCACAGGAGTAAGATTGTTTTTAATTAGTGCGGAGTATTGTTTTTTTCTTCGGTAAAGAATCTTAACCGATGTCGGAAGATCCAAAATAAAATTATAATATTGTATTTACTAGATTGTTAATAAAGGCTATTATTATTATATATTGTTTTTTTAAGGCGGATAATACAGGGATATCATGAGAAGAATATTACACAGCTAAAAATAATTTTATGGTTGTAGTGCAATGATGATTTATAGACGTGAAATACAATACTGTCATTATAATTTAATGGTAGAATATGTTCATTAAAAATAGCTCCTTATACAAAGTTTGTAGACCTTTTTAATACTAAAACGAAGGAACTAACGAGCATCAAAGCAACTGAAATCAGATTTAAAAAGTGCCATCACGTAAATAATGTATGGAACATTCGTGATTTTCAATGAATACCACAGTGTAATGTGATCGAAACTTCGAGCTAATTACTCGTTTGTTAGTGTGATAAGTCCCGGTGGTATTTATCACGTGTAAAACTCGGATATTTTACTTCCCGATTTTTTGTGTTCATTTTTATGCATGTATGCCAGCGCTAGAGTTACTGTAGAAGCACGCATCAGGGATTGACAAGGACTCGGGTTTGATTCCCGCCCAGTTTTTCTTTCCTAGTTTTTAACAGACTTCAAAAAAGGAAGTTATCATTATCAATTTGTTTTTTTACAGTATAATAAAATTGCTCCATTGTATTTTTTTTTCTAAAGAAAACTAACAATGCTTTTTCCGCGCAGTCTTAATCTGATAATTCACCTCCATGTGCATATCATTAATCTGATTATAAACAATTTTATGCCATTATCCATAAGATGTACGTACGTATACATAATATTTGACTGCTGGGTGTATAGATAATATCTATACACCTTCAGAATTATACTGACTCAAATCGAAATAATGTAATTTTTGAAATGTCATTATTTCGAATTGAGTCAGTACCATTCTGAAGGTGCGCGCCTTTGACTGTATTTAAAGTCTTCTTCGTCTAACATTTTAGTTCTAAAATCAAAATCACTACTTGATCTCAAAATAGTAGGTCGACGAATCTGAAATGGCAGCTAGTTCTCTAAGGGACACATAAACACGTGTTCGACGATTGTCTACATTTTTGTATTATCACGGTATACATATAGCTTTGGCATCTCAGGATTATACGTTCAGGTAACGTACTAGATTAATTAATTATAAAATCATTGTTGAAACATATAATCAATACACCCATCACGATTACCTATTAAGCCATATTAAGATACGCTTTACATAATTTAGTATCTTTTTAATATCTATCAAAATATTATGCTAAATATTTTATTAAATGTGGCCACATACCTACTCCCGATACAGACGCATCAAAAAACGAAAATCCTTTCATTGGAATCCAAAATTTTGAATTATTTAATATTCCGACATAAGATCACACGAAAACCGTTTTTTTTTTACATAATCCAAAGCCGTTTAAACTTGCAAGAAAAATAAAGAACGAGTTTGTAGTGGTCAATCGAGCGCCACAATGTAATACAACTTGCACGATTTTTTCTTGCAAGTCTAAACTGGGCTTAAGAACTTAGCCGTATATTGTCTAAAGGTGGTTTTCCACCGGCGAGGCGAGACGAGAATTGAAATTTGTATGGCGGCGCCCGCATCGGCCCGCGGAGAACGCGCGATACTACGCGTCTCTTCTCGCCTCGCTGGAAAATCACCATAACACGCCGCGCGCGATGGCATTCGCCATCTCTTTCTACCGTCATTCTATGCGGCATTATCAAAGTGCGACCCCGAGTGTGTGATGTACGATTATGCGACATTCCTATTGAACGACAGTGCGATTCTGCGAAGTGATAGTCGTGTGACGTCCGACAGTACAAATGTACAATCACCATCAGATATCTTGGAGCGGCCAAGGTGGTCAAAAATAACGGAACATGCACTCTATTATTAAGGTTTTAGAGTTCAAGTTTCGATCTTTTTGATCACGTTGGACGCTCCGAAATGTCTGGTAGCAACTGTACGATAGTAACGATGTGCTAAGTTAAATTATGCGACTTATTATACTACAATACAATATTATAGTACGACAGTACCTTTGAGCTTACGAATATTAGTAGTTCGGTGCGCAGTTAAATTGCCCCCAAAAGGAACTGCTACCAAAAAGATAAGTTAAGTTACAACTGAGATACTCACTGTCGCAATGTCGCATCTTCGCCCATACATACCTCGGACGAATACAACTTCGTACAGTCGAGCATCGCTTGGTCATACTTCGCACAAACAATGGTTCGGAAATAGTATTTTATGCAACTGTATCGTAATAGGGGTCCTTAAAACACGAGTGTGGGTTTCTGAAACGAGGCGTAGTCAAACTTCATAATAGGGTCACATGAGTGTTTTAAGGCCTAATTACTTACAGTTGCATAGAATATTTTTATCTATGTGTTCAAGAACCATGAAGAATGACCTGCATTAACTCTCCTAGGTAGGCATGTCTGCCCAACGAGCTGCGCTCGCGACGACCTGCTGCTGCACGTGGTCGCCCCCCCCCCCGTGCTGTAATGATGTATGAAATCTCATTAAGATACAGATTTTGAACGCATAATTCAGGATTTACTATATGGGTGTAGATAAAATAACATGTCGCTGATGTCACACAGTCGTACATCGCCTAATAGAATATCGCACATACGAAACTTCGACCAGATGCGTCCATTCCAGAAGCTAAACACTCCTACGCGCATTTTACAGAAAGAAATGGTCAATTCGATGGTGGTTTCGAGAGCGTTATACAATATGGCCTGGTTGCTCCATCCGGGTGCCTAGACGCCTTATCTAAGTCCTGGCTAGCCGTAGGCAACTTCTTCCACGATGGTTTCCCATGAATCCGTGGACTCTGTCTCCCAGGAGCCTTCTTCTTCACCCTCCTCTTCGTCTTCGTAGTATGCCAACTGGAATTAAAAGATACAGGTGGATCATCAATACAAGTTACGTCGGCAATCTTCGTCCGCGACCACTGTTGACAAAGTAGTCCGAACTGAACCAAATGTATTACCAATTTAGTAGTTAGGCGCAAGGTTGTTTTTTTTTAAATCTTATATTTTAACGAGGCTTTAGTGCAAGGTAGAATATGCAATGACGGTTAGAGAATTTACTGACGAGGTAGAGGTGACGTGTGGCCGAACAAAGCCAAAGTCAAAATATCTATATTCAATTTAGGCTATAACAAGCACTTATGAATGTCAAAAAAAATCTACCACCGGTTCGGAAAAACCTGTGTTGAGAAGAATCCGGCTATACAATATTATTAAATGATATCTATACATCACAAGACAAGTATTTAACACCACTTCATTTTTAACACAGTAAGAGTAGATTCGCTAATTTTGAAGTAAGGGATCGCCAATGCGGATCGGAATTATTTAGGTGGTAGATTTTTTTTGACATTCATAAGTGCTTGTTATAGCCTAAATTGAATAAAGATATTTTGACTTTGACTTTGATTTCAAGACAAAATCGCGGTCACGCGCAATGGCGTGCAAACGTTTGACCGTGCCGTTTGACGTACGGGCTCGAGTGTATATGAACGTCTCGGGTAAAATGGCTTCTTTTATGCTCATGTTGTACAATCTACTATTATTTTAGATGGTCGCGCTCTCACCTCGTTATCGTGCAGCCGATGCACCGTGTGCACCCGTATCTGGAACATCCAGGCGTGTCCGAGCACGGCCACGGAGCCGCTCAGCAGCAGCGGCATGCTGAACCGGCACTTCCAGGCCAGCCCCATCAGGAACATGAAGAGACTCTTGCGTCCTGACGTCATTGTTGCATCTGGAAAGACAAAGGGAACCTTCTCAGTTGACTTCTGCAGTTCGTTTTTTAAGCTAGATGTAGATTGCATGACTTTTTTTTCTTTTAAAATGTTTTTTTTTTGACAAGCGGATGGCCAAGTGGATAGAGAACCTGACTACAAAGCTTGAAGTCACGGGTTCGATTTCCGGCCGTGGCAGATATTTGTATGAATAACACGAATGTTTGTTCTCGGGTCTTGGATGTTTAATATGTATTTAAGTATGTATTTATCTATATAAGTATGTTTATCCGTTGCCTAGTATCCATAGTACAAGCTTTGCTTAGTTTGGGACTAGGTCAATTGGTGTCAAATGTCCCATCCCATGATATTTATTTCTTGATTTATGCTCTAGTGTAGTGCACAAAGTTAAATTTTCGACTTAGGGGCTGTTTCACCCTCCATTGTTTAGTGTTAACTGACGGTTAAACGTGATGCCGACGTGAAACAGCCCCTTAGTGTCTCTTATCTTTCCACTACTACTTGTACTAATACTTATTCTGTGCCATATCATGTCCGTAGGAACGTATCAGCCACGGAATGTAACGCGAGAAAGACTACAACATGTCAACGGCGTATCATACCATAAGAAATACATCGGCACCGTTTTTGACGCTCCGTGCATGGCACGCGACGGCGACGGCTGGTTAAGAAACGTGGGCATAGTCTCATACTTTTCATAATATTATATATAGTTTGTTGTAGTTAGAGAGAGAGAGAGAGAGAGAGAGAGAGAGAGAGAGAGAGAGAGAGAGGGAGTGAGAGGGGGGGGGAGAGAGAGAGGGAGAGACCCATCACCGCTTTACACCAACACCTTATACATGGCTGCCAGGAAACGTAGCCCCTGTCCTTCCTCTTATGCAAGGGCTGCTGCTGCATGCTGGCCCTGGAGCCCCTACTGCCTCCAGCCTTCGTCCAACACCGGCGACCTTCGCTTCGGACCCTGATCCAGGGAAGCCTCCCCAAGAAACGCCTTCCAACGCAACTCTCTCGTATCCGCGACCCTCGAGATATTTATTTCTGTCAGTAAAGCTTTAGGGGCTAAATATACGTCTAAAAACTTCATTATGATTTACTCAAATTGAACCCCTAGGGTCTCACTGCTCTACCCTGACAGTGGCAGGGCTACTGCGAAACTCGAAAGTCGAAGTTCGTGTCGTGCGGTCCCTCGAACACATATACAATTTAACACGAGAGCGAGATAACCTTAGTATTCATTTTTGTTACGAAAGCTTATTTTCAAGATTGGTTTTTTGGAATCTTTTGTATTTTTTATTTCAATTCCAAATTTTTACTTTTTTGGTCATCCCGTAAAACCTACAAAACGTAAAAAAGATTCCAATGCCGAAAGTTTCTCGATGAGGGATACGGTATAGATGTCGCTAGCGTCACTGCTTAAGTGGCTAAATAAGAAACTAACAAGCTGAGATATGTGGTGCATACGGGAAATTCGTGTCTGTACCGTTGTCCAGCAGTGGTGTAGCGGTATAGCACGTGGCACGGAATGCCGACCTGGGTTCGATTCCCAGTGCTGGTCATATTTTTCTTGTTTTTCTGTGCATCTATATTTCAGTTTGTATTTTCAATTTAAGCTTATTCTCGCCTAAAGTAGAGCTATAATACCTCACCTTCTGTCTGGACACCAAGAAGCGTCACGTTATCTTTAAGAATCTGTTTGTACTGCAGCATACTTGCTAGTTTACTTTGCGCTTGCGCGTAGGCATACCATGACGCCATATTGCCACCTCATGCGCAGGGTTACCAACTATGTAAGTATTAAAATAACTATATTTACCATAGGTACACTTCGTTTATTTTAGCATTACAAACTTGTAATACAAAGAAGGTATAAGTGAAAAATAAGACAGCAAATATGTAATGTAATAATTAATATCGAAAGTACAAAACTGAAACATGGATGCACAGAAAAACCAGAAAATGAGACCAGCGCTGGGTATCGAACCCAGGTCCTGAGCATTCCGTGCTGCGTGCTGTACCGTGCTGTGTACCCCTACACCACAACTGGACAGGAATACAGACCAGTCCTGGATTTGTCAATAGGCCGTATAGGCCGCGTCCTAGGGGCGGCAAATTTCAGAAGATCAGAAAATTATTATTTTAGATAGGTACATGGGGCGGCGGTAATAAAATAGCCTACACTCATACAAAATATAAATCCAGCACTGATACAGACACAAATTTCTCCTATGCACCACATATCTCAGCTTGTTTGTAACAATTAATAGCAAGAACATAATTCATATTATAATTTAATTTAAATTCTCTTGGTTTCATAAAAAAAAATTAAAACGTTTTCAATAAAAGTACTCGTCAAGATTGTTTACCTTTTTTTTTGTGTAAAATTTTATAAACGAAGTAAGTATAATATTTCTATGAAAAACATAGGACTTTCGGTCCATTTTCCTTTAATTATTAACCGACGCTGACCGAGCGGAGGGAGGGTAATGTTGTAGGTATGAACGTACCTATATGTATTTTATTTATAACTATAGATTCGTCATAACTATCGGAGTGTACAGATATATCACACAATAGGTATGGCGTCTGCGACAAAAAATATGAAGAGGGAAGACGAAAAAATCAAAAATCCGACTGCCTCAAAAAAGTAAATAAAGAAATAATCGGTCTCGAACTATCTCCGTAACAAATTTATTTGAATCGGGTCAACGCTTCAAGAAATAAAGAGGCAAGAGAAAGGCAGACCACCTCTATCTGTAGGATGTCTACTGTTGGACATAGGTCTCCCTTCCAACTACTTAGGGGCTGTTTCACCATCCATTGATTAGTGTTAACTGACGGTTAAATGCGATGCCGTCTCCGTCTATTCGAACAAAACAAATAGAGACGGCATCACACCTAACCGCCAGTTAACACTAATCAATGGATGGTGAAACAGCCCCTTAAGAGTTATTTTTGCTTCTAAGTACCTAGATAGTTAATATTAGTAAGGATTGCTGTGTGACGCGCTTTATTATTTGCTAGAATAAATAGGCTCTAACTAAACCAGTGAAATACACCTTTGGCCTTATCTGTGCATTTTATCAGGTCACGGGTAAAAAAAATATGTATACATCATAGAATAAGTGACAACCCTAATTTTATGCAACATCGCAATTTAACAATGTCATACCTGTTCAAATAAGCGTTAATGTGTTAGCTAACTACGACTGTGTAAATTTTGGCTGCTTTTAGTAGGTGCTATTAATCAATTTACTCAAACTATGGCAATGAAAAAACGAAAACAAACGCTGAATTGGCCACAGAACTAAAAAGTTGGATAGAATTGCCACGTGAGCTAAAAGCGAGGCGCGCATGTCTAAAAAAATCACAGCACCGGGGATAGTGGAAATCCGCTCATCATTACATAGTAAAGTCAAGGAAATTGAATCGCGTACCAGGGTGGTGGGTAGTGCTACTAATGTCATCTTGACATCCCATACATTTTCCAAAGAAATCAATCAAAGTGAAATTTATTACGAAAAGTTTCCACTGTGGTAGGCGATTCACTTTCCTTGACTGTACATTATTTATCCTCCAACGCTGATGTAAATCGATTTTGCGGATCCAAATAGTTTGGGCAACAAGATAAGGAAATGTATAGCAAAATAATAGAAAGATAAGAAAGTCATAGGTCACTGATAAAGTAATATGAATGTAACTCATATAAAACAAAAATACTATTATTAGGGTATGAAAACACAGTTAAGATTCAAGCATTTATTATATGAATTGCATTCATACATAGACTTAAATATTAGGTTTACATGGAATGTTATATTGACAACAGTTTCTATAATTAACTTTAAGAATATTAGGCCATAGCAATATACAAATCGTTGCTTATACAATACCGCAAGAAAAAAAATGGCCTTGTGACGTTTTATATACCATTTGGTAGATTATTCAGTACAATTTAGATTATAGCCAATTTTTTACTTACGCGATAGTGTTATATAAGCAACGAAATGTGAATTATCAAGACTTTTTGAGAAAAGTAGTTAGATATTCTGTTTGACAGTAAACACACAATATATTAACTTTCAGTTAACCTATTTTTTTGACTTACAACATTTGATGACAAACCTATGAAAACAAAATGCCTCACTTATTTTTTCGTATTGTCATTAGAACCCTATGTATGCAATACTTAAACATCGAGTCGATTATATAATTGTTGAAACGGATAAAAAAACACATTCACTATAGCTTTTCTAAAAGATGAACTCTGAAAATTAAAATCTAGGAACATCACATTAATAAGTTTCACAGTAATTTAATCAGATCTAATGGATATGCCGAGTAAGATAGTAAAAATTCTAAATACACTTAGCAAGTGATAAGTAAGAAAGCTACGTATTACTAGAGAACTTGTATCTTAGAAAGTTTAGAATTCAAGGATCTGCTACACACCATGGAATTGACATAAGGGACCACCCATAAATTGCGTGTAAGACACCAATGTAAACCATTTATTTTTTAACCCCCCCCCCCTGTTCAAAACTATTGGCATTAAAAACTACCTGACCTTCCCCCCCCCCCACACGTGTATGATGACGTAATTTATGGCTAACCCCTAAACCTTGCTCATGAGTCCCAGAAAATATGCAACAGAACTTGAGCTCAAGTTTCCAGTAGTAAAGAGAGTTATTCATTATCAAAGTAATCAACATGCTCCCCTGGACTGAATTTCCCAGCCTGCAGTACTTGCACACATTTCTTGGCTGTCATTTCGGGCTTCAGCAGAGTACCCTGACTCTTAAAAGAGTTAAAAACATCCCTTAGATTATCATTGACAGCCTCCACTAAAACATGGTCGATCATGGCCGTTTCCACAGGCCCAGGAGAGTAGTTCAGGACTTTGATATGCTTTTTCTCCTCTGCAAGAACCTTGAAGTACATTTCCCGAGCTGCTTTCCCACTGCAATAATATGCCATTCCCCCCATGGGTTTTATAGCGCATAGGGATGTTATATTCACAATGACAACCCTATCCTCAACTTCCTCAAAGATTTTTAGAAATTGGGTGTTTAACGAGATAACCTTAAACACATTCAGGTCATAGTACTCTCTCAGCTCATTCTCATCCTCCATTCTGAAGGTTTCCACAGCCAGGTTGCCGAGGGAACCCACATTGTGGAAAATCACACTGGTGGTGAAATCTGTCACCTTCCGCCCTGCTAGAGACTTGTTTAAAACATCATTCATGTCATTGATTGATGCTTTTGACAAATCTATGGGGTTGAACAAAACCTTTACATTTGCTGATTCACAGAGGCTAGCCGTTATAGCCAGCTCATCCTTGTTGCGTGCGAGCAGCAGCATTAAGGAATTAGGGCCCAGGAGTTTGGATACCTCTACTGCAATGGCACGCCCGATGCCTTGAGAGGCCCCAGTGAGCACGCAGTATGTCGCGCCTGATAGGTTGATGTTGGTTGATGATGAAGCCATGGTTACTTACTCTGTTACAGTTTACTGGGGTTCGTCTTCAATCAGCCTATCTTCCTCTGTGTCTCCGATGACAGGGTCCAAATCGCAGCCCTCTCGCATCAACCGTTCAATGCAGTCCGCGCGGTATGCGGATAGGTTCTCAACAACTTTATTTTTCGCTCGGATGGATTTAAGTTTCTTTTCTGGAATACAAAAAGAATAGGTTACTAACTGTGGCGCTGTCGCAGTAGTTGGGAGAGTACTGCCGGATAGCAAATCGCGTCAAACCACAACCGTCAGCAGTGTCGAATGACCGGATGAAATTCTAGAAACTTTCGCAATTACCGGCGCTTATTATTACACTTTAGTGGCGAAAGAGAGACATTTAAATAGTATTTATTATCGCCATACCTATTAAAAAGGTACTTAACGATAGTTACCTAGAATAGCAAGATATTCGGCAGAATCGGATAATTTGTCAGACTCAGGCGCTGGCTTGAAATCGTCTTCGAATTTAGGAGAAACTACAGCTTTTTCTGCAATGTCGCTGCCCCACGGATCCATCAAACTCTGAAATTAAATAATAGGCATTTCTACAGTAATATTCCGCAGATTCCGCGATAAGCAAAACACTTTTTACAAGAGACCCAGATTCAAGGCCGATCGAACCACCCACATTGACAAAGAAATCAACCCAGTTTTAACAAACAACTTACTTGTACGGGGGCTTTAAGCCAAATGGTTAGGTTTTATTAAGATAGCGGGTTAATAAACACTTTATTTAATACCTAGTAAAATGGAATGTAAAAATGAAATAAATGGCAGTTTAACATTAAGTTGACATTTGACGTCATAGAGTAATGTTTGACGTCTTTTTTTGTTAGTCAACAGATATAGCAAATCGTACCGTCATAGACTTTATTGGTCATCCTCTCTGCGACTAAAACTCAGTAAGCCAACATGACAGGCGAAATTACTTTACAACGCCATCTGTCATCGATTATCTGAACTAAAAGAAGTTAGAGAGATAGAGTGAACCATTTTTATGAAAATTAGATATTCAACGTAAGCACAAACGTAAGCGTTTATTAGCATACAAGTAATACTTGATCATCGGCGTAAAGAAGGCATTTGACAATAAGTAACTCTTTCATTCTCAGTCCACGATCACTATCTTTCAGATCTGTCAAACAATGAGGGCTATCCTCGGGCTATCGTTTTTTGTTTCACTAGATGGCGCACTGTTGCGTGAGGTTTTTAAGTATGGTTTTGAAAGTCTGTTATT
This sequence comes from Choristoneura fumiferana, assembly GCF_025370935.1. Taxonomy (NCBI): domain Eukaryota; kingdom Metazoa; phylum Arthropoda; class Insecta; order Lepidoptera; family Tortricidae; genus Choristoneura; species Choristoneura fumiferana. Next base: position 19,836,948 of record NC_133494.1, on the reverse strand, counting down.
ACGGGCGTGAAAACAAAGTTTAGATTAAATAAAATCATATTTAATATACCTTAAAACCGTACCATATAAATATCGTGCATGCCACAGTGTTGCATAGTCCCCGTTTTGTTCGGAAAAAAGGCAGGACAAAGGTTTCCGAAAGACAAAACTGTCTCAAAACACAGACATTCATTGCTCCGGAACGCATATTTGCCATAATTAATTTCAGATATTGCAAAATATTCACAAAATTATTCTAATTATAAATAAACCCGCGTAGCTCACCCAAAAACTATGAGATTTGACATAATTTCGGAGATCTCACACTTCACTAGCGCCTCTAGTGGCGAATTCATACGCGATAGCCCTCATTATTCATGAATAGGTTGAACAGCCATGGAGACGCTACACATCCCTGTCTAACACCTTTTTGAATGTTAAACTATTCAGTATACCTACGCTCCGTTTATTCTAACACAAGCACTGGAGTCCTCATAGAGATACCTCAATGCTCAAATCAGACTACTGCTCACCCCATGCTCAGATAACGCCGACAGTTCACCACAGTTCATTCCTCATCACATTGTCATAGGCCTTCTCCAAATCTAAGAATGCGCGATAGACTTTTTGGTTTGTTGCTAAATATTTTTCAGCTAAGTATGCACCGTAAGGAGAACACCTGATCCGTACATCCCATTCATTTCTATATCCCGCTTGTACATCCCATATTCTTTCATCTGTTTCTGTCATAACTCTTTCAATGATCACCTTAGCATACAGTTTGCCGACAACGCTGAGAAGGCTTATGCCGCGGTAATTTTTGCAGTCTTGTTGTGACCCTTTTCCCTTGTAAAGTGGCACGATAACGGCCTTACACCAGTCTCCTGGTACCCGACCGTTCCTCCAACACATGTTGAAAAGGCGGTACAACTGACTAGCCACCACACCCTGCCCAGCCCTCAGCATTTTGACAGACACCCTGTCATATCCCGCAGCTTTACCTGTTTTCATACTTTTCAGCGCTTTCATAATCTCTTCCATACTGATATCAATTTCTGGTTCACTTTCATCCACTTCAACAGGTGCTTGTATTTGTGTTAGAGCGTCTTCTCTTTCAAATAGACTTTCAAAATTATTTCCACCTTTTCAACACACATTCTTCACCTTTTAAAATACTGGCTCCTGATTTTAGATAGCTCCGAGTGCGCTGAATTCCTAGTCTGTTTGATTTCCAAAACGCTTTAATATTGGATTGGAAATTATCAGAGCTTTCCGTCAAACTCATCCTTTCGCTCTTCTTTCTTTCTATTCACCACATTTTTCACTAACCCTTTCATCAATAAGTGTTGTGCACAATTATGTTATGCCAAATCTATTATGCGAATTCATGTTAGGAGAATTAATGTTATGCTTAATAAGGGGCACCCGGCTAGCGTATTTGGTGTGATGACCATAACAACCGAACACCAAAATAAAGACAATAACTACAGACCAGACTTGACCCAGACTAGAACAGCGTCCTACGTCAGCAAACAACCTTATATGCTACACGCATAAAGGTTAAATTACAACGGCTAACCGAATTACGTGACCGCCAGTTCTATAGCCAGTTTTAGGCAGGTGCGAACTTAACTTAAATTTCACGTTAGAGTTTGGAACACATTTTAAAAAAATGGGGCAAATGTAATACCAACCTCAACACACAAGCAGTAAGCACATTTTCTAATGTACACAATGAAGTAATTCGTAGAGCAAGTTTTGAATTAAACACAACTGCAAATCAACTCTTACTCAAGGTATTAAAGTTGAAATTCACTCGCGCATAACAGCTGTGATGGCGGCAGTTTTGAAGCGGGCGACCGGTCGCAGTAGACGCAGCTGCCGCCCCCCGCGCCCCGCTTTTCCTCCCTCCTCGCCCCGCGGACGCCCCTCGCTTGTCGCGGTCACAAAGAGTGAGAAAATGTTAAAGACACTGAACTGTAATGAGAATTCTCGTACTACTTATTTGTTTTTTACCTATTCGATTCTATTTGTTATAGGTAGGTTCTCTCATCTACTCAAGGGTTGACTGGTAGAGATCCCTTAAAGGGATACGTCCGCCTTTGTACAAGTATCTCAAAGTTTGTCAATTGTGTCTTTTCTTTTCTTTTGTACAATAAAGAGTTTACATACATACATACACTTATCAATATGTGACAATCCGTATGTAACTAAATCAATCTAGTAAGTAAAGCAAAAATCATTCGATAGTCTTCTGTAGTTTTTTAATTGTCAAGTTCGAGTGTCACATAAAAACAAAATCATTATTAAAATAAATAGTAAAGGTTCTGCACCGCCGTAGCAAAAGGGTCCTTATGGCAGGTATTGAGTTAACATAGATCCTAAATCTGCGTCAAATAAGCTATCTAAGTAATACAAAAAGAATCATGAAACTGTAATAAATTTATTTCCTTTTTTCTTTTTCTTTTATTTGTAAAAAATGTCACGAATAAATGTTTTTCTTTCTTTCTTTCTTTCTTTCTAATACTTAAAAAAAAAATTAAACCTACACATTCTAAATATTACATGAGTATTACACTTTTGAGAAAACGTAAAAAGAAGTTTGAAACTCATTTTAAGGATGTTCCCATTGGAAGTTACATAGGTGGTGATTGATTATGTATCGCAAGGTGTTTTTCTTTGAAACTCAATTATGATTTTGTTAAAGTGACTTCCAGATCGTGAAAAATCAGCCTTTGATTAGAAAGCCGTATATTTTACTATTTTGCATAAAACTAAAAAAAGGATAATTTCGAAGGATTTTACAAAAAAGTCAATATGTCTACTGACAGCGGGCCCCCGCCCGACACCGACGACGCTTAGATAAAAAAATATTACTAGATACTTTATACTAAATTAACTTAGGCTAATTTTGCGGGAAATCAGCATAGTCCCCGCGGGATAGAGATAAACGAATTCTACGCAGATGAAGTCGCGGGCAACAGCTAGGTAGCGCATAATTATTTTTTACTTTTTAATTGTCTTTTCAAGCAGCGTTTTTTTCGGGCGTTTTTATTTTTATTTTTGCTGGCGTTTTACGGAATCTTCCTAGTTTAGGTATATTTTATACCTTAGGCTGTTATTTACTCTTAAACTACTCATAATTCTCAAGCCGCACCGGTTTAGATTGGGGGGGGGGGGGGGGGGGGGACGCTTGATTTTTAATGAAAATTTGCACTTTAAAGTTGTATATTTCGCAAAAAAAAACAATGAATCGAAAAATCGTCTTAGCAAACCCAATGGTTTTAAAATACCTATCCAACGATACCCCACACCATAGGGTTAGATGAGAAAAAAAATCACCCCTACTTTACGTCTATGGGAGATAACCAAAAAAAATTTTTTTTTCGTTCTTTATGGTACCATTTTGTCGGCATAGTTTACACTTATATATTCGTGCAAAATTACAGCTTTCTAGCAAGTATATACTATAATGTCCTCAAAAGTGGGAAATTTGCATCATCAGTTGTTGTTCTTGGCCTATAAATGCGGGAGGGGGTACAGAAAAATCTCCGAAAATTGAGTGACGTATTACTTGAACGCCCCCACAGCATTCTTTGCATACTTTCCGCGGGATAGTTAGTTATAAGCGAATTGCTCGCAGACAAAGTCATGGGCAATAGCCAGTTATAAATAAAATGTTCTGTTATTCACACTAGGTGAAAACTTTGACAATATTTCATATATTTCAAGTGAAACCCACAATAATTTTACACTTAATTTTTCTTCTTACAACGTGCTTAAACAAAGACTGACGTCAGTTTATTCTATGCCTTTGTTAGTGTATCATCGAAAATTCGGTTTCAATTTCGGTCTCCGCGAGTTTCTGTGGTAAATTGAAGTTTCGGTTTTTCAGTTTCAACCGAAAAAATACCGAAATTAAGATCAA
>NC_133494.1:19790007-19832941 GCF_025370935.1 Choristoneura fumiferana | reverse complement strand
CCAACCAGTCGGTCTTCGTGTTGTAACTGCTACTTTCTTTACAGCGAAAAGTTTACACAAATTAGTGACAGTACTACATTTCCGAATTGGTTGTAAGGGTAGTCTGTGGAATTGTTTCGTGCCTTTTTCAAAGAGTTGATTGCGTTCTAAAGATCGACTGTGCCTTGAAATATCTTCCTATTGCTCTACTAAATTAGGGCAGTCATTGATTAGGGTAGAGCGATATTTCTGGTACCCATTTCAACATCATTTCAACGTCGCACACGTCTTTTTAAGACGCACCAATATTTAGCTTTGTATTTGTGGTTTAGTGCGCCTGTTACCTGACGCTTAGGAGCAACCGCTTTACTCACCGTACCCTACACGCGCTTCTACCCTAGGGCCGGCCTTGTTAGGGTGGACAAAAGGGTCAAACCGTTACCGGGTTAATGCACCGGCTTGAGAAAATCCATATCCGTATCTTGTTGCTCGTGTAAAATTCCAGTTCCAAAGGCCATCAGATCATATAACTGTGACACCATTTCTCAGGCAAATTATGTCTTTGCCACTTACCTAAATACTGAGATACAGAGCAGTAATCTGTTCTAAGAAGATGAATGTGAAGACTGTGTGGGGTCCTATCTTCAAATACGTAGGCAGAAACCCGTTCCAGAGTCCGAAGACTCCTTCCTTCTTTACTACGTCGAAGAAGGTTCCTACTAGGCCAGCTTGGCCGCCGCCTTTTGCTGCGTTTTGTAGTCTGCAAAAGAACGTGAAAGTTAAATAATACTGTTGGTATTTATAGTTGGTATCGTTGGATTGGTCTTTTAAAAACATTAGGGGTTTGCTAAGACGATTTTTCGATTCAGTGATCTGTTTGCGAAATATTCAACTTTAGGGTGGTGGAAAATTTTGAAAAAATTCAGGATGGTAGTAAGTATATCAAACTTTCAAGGAAAACTATATAACGGCTAAGTTTGCTTGAGAATTATTAGTAGTTTATGAGTAAATAGCAGCCTAAGGTATAAAATATACGTAAACTTGGAAGATTCCGTATTAAATACGAAATCCTTAAAAAAATTACTTAATTTTTTCGTAATGGTTACGGAACCCTATTTTGGGCGTGTCCGACACGCTCTTGGCCGGTTTTTTTAATCGTTAAGACTCGTTTTCTGGAAGGACCAACAATTTATTGACAACAGTGCCATCTATCGTTTATCGGCCGTACAACGTGGATGCAATATACCTTGTCTTGATCATATCGAGCGGTTGTGAGGCGGCCGTTGTGACGAAGCCGGAGATCATAGAGGAGCTGAAGTGGAGGAAGATGCCGTCGCCGAGACTAGGCAGCAGCATCTCACGGGCCTGCCAACATCACCAAGATTTTATGATCGTCATATGAAAGCGCATGCACTATAGAACCAGAGGAATAGCGGAACTACACAGAAAATGACATTCTCTGCCATCGCATTACTCGAGCGTTTAGGGGCATACATGTCCAAATGTCAGAAAGTCCAGGTGTCACATTGTCCATGGCCAAAAAGTCCGAAGGATGAAACGTCCTAGTGTCTAAAAGTCTAGCGTCAAAAAGTCCATGGTCAAAAAGTCCGAAGGATTAAACGTCCTAGTGTCTGAAAGTCCTAGCGTCAAAAAGTCCATGGTCAAAAAGTCCGAAGGATTAAACGTACTAGTGTCTGAAAGTCCTAGCGTCAAAAAGTCCATGGTCAAAAAGTCCGAAGGATGAAACATCCTAGTGTCTGAAAGTCCTAGCGTCAAAAAGACCATACTCAAAAAGTCCGAAGGATTAAACGTCCTAGTTCTGAAGGCCTGAATCCCATAATGTCTCATTGTATAAAAATATGACTAACACAACTAAATGATAAATATAACTGAAATAGATTAGAGAGCTAGAATGCTCATCTGCATTATTTCCAGTCTATTATCTAACACCCTGAGACCCATTCTCAGTAAGATCCAGATGCATCTATGATGCTTCGTACATGTCATGTCGAGTCGACAAGAATTGACCAGCTGATCCAGTCATGCAGATGGACTGGGGCCTCATTCTACATTGTCTCTTTCCATATTGTTATTGTATTGTCTACGTGGTGGCAGCTCTTATTGACTTGACAGTAAAGGCGATCGAGTCGAAAACAATTCGATTGCAATAGGTGTAAACAAAACCAAATTAGAATGAGTGAGACCCCTGGACTCTCGGACATATGGACTATCCGACATTAGGGCATTATAACCTTTGAACTTTTTGACAATGGACAATGTGACACCTGGACTCTCAGACATATGGACTATCCGACATTAAGGCATTATAACCTTCGAACTTTTTGACAATGGACAATGTGACACCTGGACTCTCGGACATATGGACTATCCGACATTAAGGCATTATAACCTTCGAACTTTTTGACAATGGACAATGTGACACCTGGACTCTCGGACATATGGACTATCCGACATTAAGGCATTATAACCTTCGGACTTTTTGACCATGGACAATGTGACACCTGGACTTTCTGACATTTGGACATGTATGCCCCTAAACGAATAATGTTAAACTGTTACATATTTGGTGTCAAATAGGGAAATCTCACAGTAAGTGTCATAATAAATACCCTTGTCAAGCAATGCGATGTCACTATGACCTTTTCTACGAAAAGGTTCCGCAGTGGTTCACTATTCCAGGGTTTCTCAAAGTGGGGTACGCGAACCCCTAGGGGTTCGCTATTCGACGGTAGGGGGTTCGCGACAAGGTTCACGTGATGGTGGCTGCAAGACTGGCAAGATGATTAAGATTGGTTTTTGGAGTATTTTTGTATTTTTTATTTCAACTCCAAATTTGTTACTTATTTGTTTGTTATTTATTGTTGTTTGTTTCAGTTTGTATTTTCGTTGGCAAGACGATTCTTAGATTCTTACCTATATTTGCTACCTATTATTGAAATAAATAATATACCTTATATTATCACGATGATTGAAATAAAAATAAACTTAGTTTCTCCAACAGCCAGTTTTATTACCTTTTTTTGGTGGGGGGGGGGGGGGGGGAGGTAGGGGTTCGCTGTCGTCTAGAAACTTTAACAGGGGTACGTGGAGCCATAAGTTTGAGAAACCCTGCACTATTCAGTTGGTGCGAGTGTACCTGTGCGTAAGTGCCAAGTTGTGCGCCGTTGACGACGGCTGCGCGGGAGACGGTGGCCGACACGCCGCGCATTAACGTGCCCGCGCCCTCTTCACTGACCATCCTGGGAACATTTCAATCATGTTTTTTTTTAATCCGCGACACTGGTGCGGTTACCAATGATGTCTCATCACTGGTAGCCCGGTGCTCTGAATATGCATGTTAGAGTTATGGAAACATTAATTTAAAGAAAAAATTGTTTAATTTTAAGGACACATCGATTAATAAATATTTTTTTCATTTTCTTTTTTTCAAATAACTGGATAACGAGCATGCATAGCAAGTTATTAAACCTACAGCATTAACCTCCTAAAGCCCACGTCAGAATTTGAAGCTTAAGTAACGTCGTTAAGTTTGACATTAGTTTTGACGAATGTCCTAAATTTAGGACGTTGGGCCATTATGATTGTGATTCCAAATGCTTTAGACAAAAAGCCCCCGGTCGCCCGCCGACGATGCAGCGCCAGCCTTGGGGACCAAGAGGAGCGGTCGCTGTAGGGGTCAGATGGGATAAGGGGCACCATTTCCAGTGCAAAATAAAGTTGTGTGTGATGGCGCGGCGCCTATTGAGAAGCGCAGAAGCGGTGTTTGAAAAATATTTGGCAACCCCATGCTAACCTCCACTTACAGTTATTTGCATTATCTTACGTTGGTAATACAAACATTAAATAATCAACACAATAACGGTGAGAGTATTTTAAAGAGACCGCGACCCCTTAAGGGCAGCCGCGACCCCCCGGGATCGCGACTCACAGATTGAAAAACACTGGTGTAGACATTCTCGCTCTAACTCGACTAAAGGGCTAGAGCCGGCGATGAATGGTATTTCCAAGGATAGACCACACACACACACAAACATCACGCCTGTATTCCCAAATAGGGAAGGCAGAGTACACGAAACGTTACTGTTTTGGAGCCACTTTAAGCAATTTTAGGTTTTTAAGTTTGACAAAAACGGTATCTAGGTATGTTGCTAACCTGAGTAGCCTGTCGCCTACGGTATACCTTATTAACCTATATCCTCAGTCACCTCTTACGACATCCACGGAAGAAATGGAGAGGTGTAATTCTAATCCGACACCACACGGGGACATGCTGAAATTATTCACGCTGTTGCGACTTACGCACCTTCCGAGTGCATTAAACACGTTGGTGTAATTCCTCCGCTGCTCGGGCGGCAGTCTGCCGTCCGCCGTCATGCGGATCAGCGCCACTTCTGCGGGGTTGCCGACGACAGCCCCGATGGCGCCCGCTGTTATGCCGGTCAGCAGCTTGGCTCCGAAGTTGGGTGTGCCGTACGCTCTGCGGAAGGATGAGGATTCAGTTCGGTTGCACTCAGATTGAACCCGAAGACTCATTGGTGATTAGGGTTGCCACCTTTTTAGGGTTCCGTAGCCAAATAGCATTAGCGGAACTTATGTATTCATGTCTGTCTGTCCGTCCGTAGGTATGTCACAGCCATTTTTTTCCGAAACTATAAGAACTATACTGTTGAAACTTGGTAAACTAAGTAGATGTATTTTGTGAACCGCATTAAGATTTTCACACAAAAATGGAAAAAACAATAAATTTTGGGGGTTCCCCATACTTAGAACTGAAACTCGTTTTTTTTTTCATCAAACCCATACGTGTGGGGTATCTATGGATAGGTCTTCAAAAATGATATTGAGGTTTTTAATATCATTTTTTTCTAAACTGAATAGTTTGCGTGAGAGACACTTCCAAAGTGGTAAAATGTGTGCCCCCCCCCTGTAACTTCTAAAATAAGAGAATGATAAAAGTAAAAAAAATATATGATGCACATTACCACGCGAACTTCCACCGATAATTGGTTTAATTAAACGAGAGTAAGTAGTTTTTTTAATACGTCATAAATCGTAAACAGCAATTTACCTTTCATTCAATCAACTCAAATATAAAAAAATGTGTAGGGAACCCTTAGTGCGCGAGTCCGACTCGTACTTGCCCAGTTTTTCTTGTACAGTTAAAGTACATTGGTTATTATAGGTCAGAAAAAAGTACAATTTAGGTATTTTTCTTTATTATTAGGTATGGGATGAATTGGACTTCTTCTTGAAGGACTGGCCCTTGTATGCAGGGGACAGAGAGCAGTGGAAGTATATTGGGGGGGGGGGGGGGCCTTTGCTCAGCAGTGGTACAGAATAGGCTAATAATAATAATCGACGTCACCATCCCACATGACGAGAACCTCGTGAAGGCCGAGAAGGACAAACTCAGCAAGTACCTTGACTTGGCTCACGAGGTGACTGCTATGTGGGATGTTGACTTGACGATCATTGTCCCGATAGTCGTTTCGGCAAACGGTCTAATAGCGAAGAGTCTCGACCAACATCTCAAGAGACTCTCGCTAGATGGCTGGATCAAGGGCCAGATACAGAAGGCGGTACTTCTGGACACGGCACGCATCGTCCGGAGGTTCCTCACTCTGCGGCACTGACCACCGGTAGCTTGGGCCCTACCCGTTACCGGCGGCAAACTAGGTTAGGTTTTTATAATATTTTTATTTTGTATGTACTTTTCTGTATTTTACTGTTTACAGCTATTATAAAAACCTAAACCTAAGAATGAAAGAAAAATAAAGAACATAATAATAATAATAATTAGGTATGTTTAAAAACATATTTTTTATTGTTTTTTGCAGTTTAAACTTTAAATCGTATTATTATTGCACTCAAATCGCTCTGCACAAAATAAACGACAAATTGTGACAATGACACTGGTATTGTTGACATTTGAAGTTAGGTTACGTTAAAAAATTGTTAAAAACGAATGCCTAAATGCAGTGCCGGTTTTAGCAGCACTTCCAGCGCCCTGGGCGAGATTTCCACGGCGCCCCCAACTTGTGGGTTTTTTTTGGAAAGTATAGGCTTCAGGCGCCCCTTTACCGCGACCTACCCTAAAACCGCTACTGCTTAAGTGATAGGTATGGCGCTGGCGAGTGGCGGCATCGATTCAGCAACTATCAATAAATTTCGTTTAACGAAAAAATACTTACGACTTAACTTTTCAAAATCCCAAAGAAATCAAACCATACGAAATAAAGTATTTTCGCGTACTTTATTGTTCTCATAAAGTATAGAGTACAATTACCTGAAATAAGTACAATACTTTACCTATTATAAAGTACGGGTGGCAACTTAGCTTAGCCTCCGCTAAGAAAGGCCCCGTTACAACCCTAGTTTTAACCTCATCAGTTCCCGTGTTACCTACAAAATTTTGTACATGATGTCCAATCAAATGTCAACTTTTCTTGATTGTCATTAAGTTTAAAATTCTTGCATTAAACATTTGACGCCGGGTCTCAGGAGGGCAAAAAAAAAACACTGTTTGAACGTGTGTGCGCCACCTGTGCCCTTAGTGTATTTTTTCGGTCACAAAATACGTCTCGATCGCGTTTGCGTTAAAATCTTAATTTGTATGGAAACACGAACAGCGCCTCTAGCGGCACGTTTGCGCAACAACTTTTGCGAGTGTAGGTCTGCTTGTCAAATGAACGTAAACTATTTCGACTCGACTAATCAAAACGAATGGGGATGCCAGATGTTTCAGGTTTCGCGGGATTCTCCCGAATTTTAGTATGTCCTCCCGACTCCCAACAAAGTCAAAAAAAGTACTCAACTCACGCTGTGTAAAGATCCGTGATGTAGTTGAAGCAGCCCAGCCGGCCGGTGGTGTAGGTGGCTTGGCGGAACAGAGCGGCCGACAGCCCCGCGTACAGACCGGTGAAACCGTTTGTGTTTATCACCTTAATTAATAAACACACTGACATTAATTGACCTAGACCTAGACTATGGATACTAGGCAAACGAGGCAACGGATAAGCATACTTATATACTTAGATAAATACATACTTAAATGGGCCAATCAACTTTTTTACCGACACTTTGGGCGTCTCCTGCGTTACCAAAATTGTCTCTGGCGTTACCAAAAAATCGTACTTCCAACAAGATATTTCACGGTTTAATAGGTTGAGCTTACGTAGGATGGCATGTATTCATGTACACCATCTATTAAATTACAGAGAAGACATGTTTAACTACTTACAAAAATCTGCAATTGTTTGAAAAATTTCGCGGACAGATTAATGTCGATAAAAAAGTTGATTGGCCCAAATACATATTAAACATCGAAGACCCGAGAACAAACATTCGTATTATTCATACAATCGACGGCCGGGAATCGAACCCGGGACATCAAGCTCCGTAGTCAGGTTCTCTAACCACTTGGCCATCCGGTCGTCCAAACCTAGATGAAGCAATAAGAAAATCCACATAAATAAAAATCAGACGTTACGGTATACGTGTGACTGGCAGTAGGGCAAACGTTTTTAACCCCTGAAGCTGACCTAACCACCAAAAAGTTTGAAACCTCCGACATTGTCACTTCAAAGTTCAATACCTCAAAAACGGCTGAACTGATTTTGATGAAACATGTCTAAGAACCATCGCTAGGAAACATGCTTTCAAATAAAAAAATCGCGTTCAAATCGGTTCACCCGTTTAAGAACTACAGTGCCACAGACAGACACACTGACACACAGCGGGCAAACTTATAACACCCCTCTTTTGCGTCGGGGGTTAAAAATGAAGAGGATCATACACACTATCGAATAAAGTGCATCGGCACCGTAATCGCATATAAATAAATGACAATGACTGGTGACATTGTCACATTGAAATGTAAATATTAAGTAGATGGAATTAGGGTTGCCACCGTAATTAAAATAATCTTATGTACACTCGAACCAACAGAATGGTGGCCCACTGTGGAACCTTTTCGTAGAAGAAGTCATAGTGCATTGCTTGACAAGCAATTTATTATGACACTTAATGTGAGAACGTTCTCGGTGGGTGAATCAAATGGTGGTTCTAATCAAAAGTATCTCGTTACATGTAGGTATGTATTGTAACGCTTATTGTACCATCAGCCAAATATATGGTCTACCACCCTAAAGTCGATAATCATTTGCATGTCATAAAACAATAATGCCAATAGACGTGTCTGTCAATTTGAAAATTCGACTTTAGCGACATATTCATTGGATTGGAACTTGTTTAAAAATTGATAGACGATTTATTTGGCTGATGGTACATAAAACATAGAGTAAGAGAAGTACAAAGGCGAACTTATCCCTTAAAGGGTTCCCTTCCAGTTAACCTTTGAACGACATGTACTTAACCGGTGTACATCGAATTTATTATGATTTTGCTATCCCAGTTTTCGCATACAAAAACTGTTTTGATTGAGATGGCGAATATCAGAAACGTTAGACAGCGGGCCTACTCCGAAGCTCAAAAATCGAAGTTCGTTTCGTATCGTTCCCTGCCGTCGCATTCAGAAGTTTAAACGCGAAGTTTAAAAGTGTCAGAGGGACCGAACGACACGAACTTCGATTTTCGAATTTCGTAGTAGCCCTACTGTTATTTGATTGTGATCGCGAGTGTCAGAGAAACGTTACGCAATAGATCCTCCGAGTTAATCGTACAGTGGGTTCCGCTGGTTTCCCTTACCTCTCGCCCCATTATGAGGGCGGTCATGTCCCTGCCCGCGGGACCCATAAGCTGCATGCGCGTTTTGATCAGGTCCATGGGTTGGACTATGCATGTCGCCATCATGCTGGAAAATAATTAACGTATCATATACTACTTACGAAGCCGTGGTGGTAGAGTGGTTTGACCTATGGTCTCTCAAGCAGAGGATCATGGGTTCAAAGCTCGGCTCGCACCACTGAGTTTTTCGAAATTCATGTGCGAAATTACATTTAATTAACCACGAGCTTTACGATGATGGAAAACATGATGATGATGATACTATTTACAGTAGGTGCTGATAAACATGAGCATTCACTTGTAACTAGGCTTGCCATTCGGAAAAACGAAATGTCATGAAAATCCTGATATCTCCCTATAAAAGTCCTGACAAAAATCTATGTAAGAGAGATTTGGCGTAGCTTAAACAACGCACTTGAGTTTTAACTTAAGGTAAAATTAAATTAAATGGTTTTGAAAGAAAGGCTCAATTAAAATGTATGTTTGTGTAAATCTATATTAATAATTTCGTCCAGGGGTACGGTAGACTCGAACGAAATGCACATCAAATTGAAGAGCGTAAAAAATTAGTCGATCCGAGTCGACAACATATATCCGCAAAATTCGGATTATGGAGAATTTCGTTAAATTCTAATGGCACTGACAAACAAACCGCAGTCGCCATCTTGGGTAGTTAATAAACGTCCGTTTCATACTAGCTAGCTCTTAGATACGGCTCGCCTTCAACACATCGCGTGCGTCACGCCAAAAAACGAATGTTTTTCGATATTGAAGAGAAGTACAATAAACATAATGATAGAGTGTACGCTAGGAGCTCTGAAGAGTATTCTCTGATCTTATTACGGGCCAACTGAGGTTCATTTTTGCAAAAAAGGGGTCAAAATCAGTGCGAAAGTGTACCAAGAGACGGTTTTGGATAAGCATGTCAAAGATCTGCCCAACACGCTATTTTCAGGTCATAATTTTGTGTTCCAGCAGGATTCTGCGCCAGCACACAAAGCCAAGACCACTCAAGCCTGGTTTGGCCGTCAAAAAATCGACTTTATAAGACACGAAGATTGGCCTTCCTCCAGTCCGAACCTTAATCCTCTGGACTTTAAAATTTGGCAGGTCTTAGAGGGGAAGGTCTTCTTTAAGAAAAGCAGTCGCTGAAATAGACATGAAAATGGTGCGTGCTGCGATAGACGACTGGCTGCGCCGATTAAGGGCCTGTTTTAAAAACAAAGGAAGTCATTTTGAATAATTTTAAGTACTTAAATTTTTTTTTTATTAAATGTACTTTAAATTGGTATATAATTTATAAAAACTGATTGGTACTTTTTTTTTATCATTATTTTCATTTGTGACAGAACTTTGGGACTGACTACGTAGTTATTTGGGCAAATAAGATTTAGGAGAAATATCTACTGGTGAAATACGATACGTAGGTTAGCCGTTAAAGTGTTTGTGATAATAATTAAGGTGGGAATATACGTCAGATTTTTCGATAAGTTACGACAGTCTTTACTGGGCAAAAATTTTTTCAAACATATTATATAGTCTACATTTACCCGAGCGAAGCCGGGTTTTCATCTAGTTTGTATAAAATTCCTGACGAATGGCAACCTACTTATAAAAGAACGTCGAGCAAATCGAAGTTCGTGTAGTTCGGTCCTTCTGACACTTATACTATTTAATACTAGAGGGAGAGGGACTATTCTATTCTATTTTCGAGCTTCTGAGTACCTAGCTAGGCCCTCAGACTGCACCGTTCGATCGATCCGATTTATCGTAATTTTTTACGCCATACACACGGCATAGTTTGTCGTAGCGATCTTCGTTTAATTCAGTGGTGGTCAGCCCGGATCTACTTTTTTTCGAACCGGGGCAAAACCTTGATGGTGGCGTCCCCTGCCTAATGTTGAGAAACTGTTAAAAACTACCAAATGAGTAGCACATTTCTTCTTTTCTTCTTCATTTCTTGTCTCAAGGATTTGGCACCCCCATGAAACTGCCGCCCGGGGCAATCGCCCTGGTTTGCCCCCCCTTAGTTCCGGGGCTGGTGGTTGTGAGTTTAATTATATAGCCCTAGCTCATCCATTCCGATTTACCTATTCGAAGTTTGATATTGTTCGGTTGGACGGTACAGTTTTAAAAAATTCGTACGAAGCTGCAGAGCTACTACGAACTTCGATTTTCGAATTTCTTAGTAGCCCTTCTGTTTTCTCAGACACACGATACAGGGGCATAGGTACGAGATACGAGTACCCTAGGGCCAAAAGAGGCAAGTTTTTTTTCTTCAATTAAATACTTACTTCATCGTCACCTCAGTAATGGAGCGGCAAAGCTAACTGGCCCGGTGCCAGTCGAACGGTGCAATCTGATCGTTCGGATTTTTCGTAGCGTTTTTGGGCCTTACTAGGTTTCAGTACTGTGCACTCACCCGCTCGATCCGCCCAGTAGGAAGCGCATGTACGGCGGTATGGCCTTTGGCTTAGGCCTGTCTCCCATGGTGGCGGTTTATAAATGTTCCTGGTACATTTGTGCTGGTTTAAACTTATCCGGCTTCTGTAGATAAACGTGAATTGGTTATATTTTTGTGTTGTTGTTTGTTTTTGATTGATTTGCGATAAAACTATGGACATGGCTAGCTGTCAGGTAAAGGTATAGAGATTGAAAAAATATTAGCAAAAAGGTAATTCGTTTCATGTTATTTTCTTTCTTTCCTATATTAAAAAATACAACCGAATCTGTTAGACCTGAGATTTTTAGGTAAAAGTATCTTTAGGTCTTTTAGCAGCGGTCTATTTAGTCATTTGTTTTTTTTCTTGCTGTAACTAATTTACTTTCGTATTTAATTGTAGGTAATTTTATTTAGTAAAACTTATAATTTTAATTTATATAGGTGTCAGTAATTTAGGGACATACAAGAATTGCTCGTTTAAAGGTATTGAATAGAATTGTTTATCTATTGTACTCCCAAGTAACCTATACTTAAGTAACATATATATGTATAGTAACAAAATTTGCAAAACTTAACCGGCCTTTATAATGTTTGCGCATTAGAGTTACTAACACACATACAGGGAGACTCACAAAGTTTCACTCTTATATTAGTTATTAATAAGAGAAAATGAAGTTTTATGAACTAGCATTTGGAGTCGAAGAATAGGTAAATTGTTGAGGTAAAATTTTATATTGACAATCAAAATGATAATAACAAATCAAATAGACAGGGTTACAGCCAGTATTGTTATAGAGGAAGTGTTTGCTTAAAACCTCTTCTAAACATCCCCCTTTTTGCAAACTCTATCTACAGTGTTAGGCCAATTAACCCACTAATAAATGCCAATCTAGGCTTAAAAACAGCTTTTGTGAGAATATCTGCACATTGATATTCTGTGGGACATATTTAACTTGCAGCTCTTTGTCTGTTACAAGTTCTCTGACATAAAAATGCCTTATCGCAATGTGCTTCGTTTCTTCTGTGCATTTCTGGGTTTGTGCAAGCTTTAACTGCATCATTGTCAATTTGTAGAGTTGGGATATCTTTCAGTGTGGTTATCTCATTGAAAAGTCTTCTCAGCCAAACTATTTCACGTCCTGCTTCACTAGCCGCAACTAATTCAGCTTCTGTGCTCGAGATCGCTACAGATGTTTGTCTGCGACTTGCCCAAGAGATCACACCTCCTGCATAGATGCACAAAATTCCAGATGTAGAACGTCCTGTGTTTTTGTCTCCGCCGTGATCGGGTCGCTATAACATTCCAACACTCCGGGTTTGTGTCCTTTTTTGTAAACAATCCCTGAATCGATAGTTCCTTTCAGTAACGAGAAAAATCGTTTAACTTTGAGAACGTCTTCATTAGATGGATTGTCTAGTGTTCTGGATACGACGCTTACGGCGTACGATATGTCTGGTCTGGTTCCTGTCTGGAGGTATGCCAGTGCACCGACAGCTTCGCGGTAGGGGAACTTTACTTCCTTCTCCGTTTCCGTACTGGTTGTGCTCCTTAATAATTGGTGTACTGATAGCCTTGCAGTCACTCATTTTAAATCTTCTAGAAGCTTGTTTGTATAGTGGTTTTTGAGACACTTTAATGGAACCATCCTTATCGTTGAAGATTTCTAGTCCAAGAAAGTAGGAAGCTGGCTTTGTGGTTATCTTGAACTTCTTTTCAATTCAGCAAAAACTTTTCAGATTCCTTTGGATTCGTTGAGGCTATTAAACCGTCATCAACGTAAAGTCCGATTATGATTTTATTTCCATTCGTTTGTCGAATAAATAAACATGGATCTGTGTCACATTGTTTAAATCCGATTGATTTTAAATAGTCAACAATACATTTATTCCAGCATCGTGGAGCTTGTTTGAGACCATAAAGACTCTCTTCAATTTGCAGACTTTGTTTGTGCCATCACTGAACCCTTCTGGTTGACTCATGTAGACGTCTTCGTTTATTGAGCCATTAAGGAAGGCAGTGGCTACATCGAATTGCATGAGAGATAGTCTTCGTTAGCTGCAATACTTAGGATTGATCTGATTGTAGCCATTTTAGCAACTGGACTAAATGTTTCGTCATAATCAATTCCTTTTTCTTGCGTGTAACCTCTTGCTACGAGTCGAGCTTTGTACTTATCGAGACTTCCATCGGCATTAACTTTCTTTTGTAAACCCACTTACAAGAAATTAGTTTTCTGTCTTTTGGGCGATCTACCAAGATCCAAGTCTTTGTTGTCATTTAAAGATTTAATTTCGCTATTCATGCTTTCATCCATTCAGTTTCTGCTGACTTTCATGGCGTCTTTATATGTGGTGGGTTCATGCTCGTCATTTAATATAGTCGAGACAATAAAGTCGTCATATCTACTTGGAAGTCGCAGTGTGGATCTGTCGCGAAGAGTTCTGGTATCAGGGACGTCATCATGATCTTCGTCTGAATAATTTATTCGACATTCATCTGGCTCGGGAGACGAATCTTTGGGATCTTCTTCTTCATCTTCTTGACTTAAATCATTTGATGTTTTGGGGCAATACTCTATCGCTTTGTGCTATATCAAGTTCTGTACTACTAGCGCTTGAGCGTCAGGTTCCTCTTCTTTATTCGCCAATGATCTTTCGTAACTACAAATTTGAGCAGTCAATTCTCAATGTTGCGATCCTTTTTAGACATGGACATCCAACTTGATTTGAACGGGAAGTAACTATCATCGGGTAGCGTTTCTAAATCTTGCATATGATTAAAATCTCTGGAAGATCATACTTAGCTTCATCCTTTGTAGTCAACCTTTAATTCATGCCATATATTTTTCAATTTGGATATGTGCATGGACATGTCGTGTAGGGGATCTTTGCGATAACTGAAGAAGCTGTAGCAAAGGTTATAGCTTTTATCCTCAGATGTGCCGTCGAACAGAGTGTGTAATTCATCCCAAATCTGTTTCGCACTTGTTAGCCTCATTACTTTTTGTAGAGTAAACATCTGACATATTAGCCATTAAAATAAGCATTGCGGCGCTATCTTTTTCGTTATAGTCTTGTAGAGCTTGTTGATAAGAAACCATGGACGCCGGGTTCGCTGCTGCATCTGGGTGCGTAGGTGACTTTAGGTTGCCGTTGATAGCGTCTAATCCGCCAGGCGTTCCTCTTAGCAATAACAGTACCTTGCAGCGCCATGTAGACCAATTTTCTTTTCCTTCTAAACGACCGATATCAATTTTGCAGCTCGTTGATGAAGTTGACACTTTGACAGGCCTTGTTAGAAAAAACTTGTGAAAATTGTTATTAATTATTCTTGGATAAATAATTATGTTTCGCTCATTAGAAATATAACATCACAAATATTTTTATTTTAAATACTTTTCGATACGCATCTGCTACCATGTTGAGGTAAAATTTTATATTGACAATCAACAATGATAATAACAAATCAAATAGACAGGGTTACAGCCAGTATTGTTATAGAGTAGAAGTGTTTGCTTAAAAACCTCTTCTAACAATAATTTAACTGTAAACAAAATAAATATTTTCCTTATTAATAAATTAAATGAAAACCTCCTTTGTCTACTCAAAGTCAAAGTCAAAGTCAAAATATTTTATTCAATTTAGGCTACAACAAGCACTTATGAATGTCAAAAAAAATCTACCACCGGTTCGGAAAAACCTCTGCTGAGAAGAATCCGGCAAGAAACTCAACGAGGTATATATTTTTTTTTTTAAAACAGATTTACAATATTATTAATGACATGTATACATCACAAGTATTTAACACAACTTTATTTTTAACACAGTAGGTTCGCTATTTGAAGGGATCGCTAATGCGGATCGGAATTATTTCCAAATATCCCTGTCCCTGATATAATCATTAACTTTATAATACGCCTTTGATATTAATGTCTTCTTGACAATAGATCTGAATTTTGTATCCGTTTTCATTTATAATATTTTTTGAATTTTATTATAAAAACGTATGCAATTTCCAGAAAAGACTTTTTGGTTTTAGCCAGTCTGTAAGATGGAACTTTAAGCTTCCCTGTGTTTCTAGTAGCCTTTGGCTTATCGACGTTAGTGGGAAAATCACATATGTTCTTCCTAACATACATGATTATTTCAAAAACATAAGCGACGGCAGGGTTAGTGTTGTATAACTGGCTAATCAAAATGTTTAAATTTCTTATTCTTTACTATACATTGTATTCTATCTGATGTACGTTTGTCACTTCAATAAACAAAGTCAAATACAACATTCGTTATCAGCACGAAACTCTATATTTAACTGAGTATTACTTATAAAAGCTATATATTCTTTATAAAAAGTGAATCTACTAGTTTTTTCCAGTATGTGCGTTTATAAATTATGAAAATCTGTGAAAATTTTCAATAGTTCACGAAGATATTTTCATACTATTTTTGTTGTGACATCGAACAGCTGTGCGTATAAATATGGCAAATAATTCGATTTCTGCATAAAACCACTCATTAACAGAGACGGTTATTCCGTATGGAAATTCAAAATGCGTATGTACCTTATGCATGAAGAGTTATGGGAGACGATTATCGGATATTCTGATAATAGTAAAATTCCTACTGATATAAAATCACGTACCGATCAGAAGGCGTTATCGAAAATATGTCTCACTTTAGATGGTATGGCAATAACTCATGTAAGGTCATGCAAAACAGCCAAGGAAGCTTGGGATGCTCTTTCGTCCGCTTACGAGGACAAAGGTTTAGGGCGACGTATAAGCCTCGAACGGAAACTCTACAGGTACTGTCTTGATGATTTTGATTCCAATATAGAGACGTACATAAATGCTGTCATGTCAACTGTGCAAGATTTAGCCGACATTGGCAAAATTATGGAAGATGCTTCAATAGCTGCGATTCTTCTTGGAGGTTTAAGTCCTCAATATGCACCTTTAGTAATGGCTTTGGAAAATTCCAACATAGACATTACAGTGGATTTAATTAAGACCAAATTATTGAATGAATTGAATAAACCAGCTATAGATAACCCAGATACTGCTCTTCGTACACGAATGAACCAGAACAAACCTTCTACATCCAAACCGAAGAAACCTATTGTGTGTTACGACTGCATGGAGCCAGGACATAAGCGTCCAGATTGTCCCCATAAAAAGGACAAGAAGAAGAGACCCGTAAATCACAAAAATTCTCTATGTGCACTGAATGTCAATGACGGATTAGAGCGTGATAAATGGTTTATTGATTCTGGAGCTTCAGCACACATGACGTCACGAGCGGATTGGATGAATAATGTGAGAAGTTCGTCTATTGGGACTGTAACCATTGCAAATGGAGATGTACTGCCCAGTAAAGGCATTGGAGATATTTCTATCACCACTTGCGGTCAGAATACGATATAAAGAAGATTACTGATGTAGTTCATGTACCGAACTTGAATTCTAATCTTATTTCAGTGAAGAAGGCAGTAGATAAAGGTTTTAACGTAGTTTTTGATAGAACTGGTTGTAATTTTTATGATTCTGATGCTTTTTCTTGTACAGGTGATGTAATTTTACATGGTTCTATATGTGGTGGACTGTATTCTTTAGACTGTACGGTCAACCCAACGACTCAATTATCTGCTTTTGAGACCCACTCTGATGTTTCTAGCTTCAAGCTCTGGCATAGACGACTAGGTCATTTATGTCGCATCGGAATGGATCAACTGAGGAAGGGACACGCAGTGGGCGTGGACTACTCAGAAGTCGATAAGGAACCATGTATCCCCTGCATTGAAGGTAAGCAGAATAGGAAACCTTTAAGAAAGTTTCACATAAAAGATCAACTTCTGTTCTGGAACTTATTCATTCAGATATTTGTGGACCCTTGCCTGAAACTTCATTTCAAGGCAATAAGTATATTTTATTTTTTATAGATGATTTTTCTCGTATGACTTTTGTATTCTTTATTCCTTCAAAAGCGGAAGTAAAGAACAAGTTTCGTATTTTCCAGTCCACAGTAGAGCGGGAAACAGGAGCAAAGATTAAGATATTGAAGAGCGATAATGGAAAAGAATATGTTAATGCTGAATTTTCGAGATATTTACAAAATGAAGGAATTCAACACCAAACAACAGTTCCCTACAGTCCTCAGCAAAATTCTATTGCAGAAAGAACAAATCGCTCAATTTTGGAGAAAGTAAGGTCAATGCTTTCTGACAGTTCCCTTTCTCCGGCTTATTGGCAAGATGCTGCAGAGATGGCTGTATATCTTAAAAATAGGTCTCCTCACCGTGCTCTCAATGGGAAGACGGCGTACGAGAAATGGTATGCTAAAATACCAAATCTTTCTCATCTGCGTGTTTTTGGATGCAGAGCATTCATCCATGTCCCTGAATGTAATCGGAAGAAATTGGACATGAAAGCATCCGAGCATATTTTCGTTGGATATTCAGAAGATCCAAGAAGTTATTATTTCAGAGATATTAGATATCCCAGAAGACTTGTGAAAAGCAGAGATGTTACTTTCTTTGAATGTGATTTTCAAGATTTGAAAGTAAAGACAACTTGTAAGTCTGATAATAATTTAACTGAATCAGCAGTTGTACCTCTATTGCTAAATTCGCAAGAAAACTCGTCAAATAGTTCTAGATAAATGGTATCAAGCTATGCAAGATGAATATCAGTCACTGCTGAGAAACAAACTTGGGTTCTCGTTGATAGACCAGATAAGAAAGTCATACCTTGCAAATGGATACAAGCTGAAGAAAAATGCGCATGGTGTTGGTGACGTAATTAAATATAAAGCCAGACTTGTCGCGAAAGGATTTAATCAAGTTTATGGTATTGACTACTTGGAAACTTTCTCTCCAGTCGTTCGAAACTCTTCTTTACGCATGTTGTTCGCATTGGCTGCGGAAGAGGGAATGAAAATGCACCATTTAGACGTTGACACGGCATTTTTAAACGGATTTTGGAGGAAGAAGTATATATGAGTCAGCCGGAAGGATTTATAAAACCTGGTCAAGAAGATAAAGTATGTTTACTGAAACGATCGCTTTATGGCCTTAAACAGGCTTCACGAGCATGGTATAAAAAGTTGACCGAAATTTTACAATGCATAGGTTTTAACCAAACTCCTTCGGAAGCATGTATTTATACCAAAAAGTTTGGTAACGAGTTAATAATACTCGCTTTCCATGTCGATGACATTGTCATTTTGTACAAAGAAAATAAAACGCTAAATACTGTCATATCTGACTTGCGGAATCATTTTAGTCTGAAAGTGATTGGCAAACTCAGTTATTACTTAGGTTTAAATATACATTACAAACCTAATGAGATTAAAATATCTCAAGAAAGTTACATTCGTGATTTGCTACAAAAGTTTCACATGATGGACTGTAAGAGCGTTCCTACGCCGTTGGAAACTAAAAAGTTTCTGCCGAGTGAGAAGAATGTAAGTGAATCTTCATTATCCTATCCGTATCAGCAATTGATAGGCTCACTCAATTTTCTGGCCGTTAATACTCGTCCAGACATTGCTTTTGCTACATCATATTTGAGTCAATTCAATACTAAATATGATAAAAGTCATTGGAAGGCGGCAAAACGTGTATTACAATATTTGAAAGGCACTATGGATTTGGGCATTACTTACAGGAAAGACGGTGGATGTTTAATTGGCTACGCGGATGCAGATTGGGCCAATTGTCCTATGGATCGTCGTTCATACACCGGATTCTATTTTTCTATGGCCGGAGGAGCCATTTCATGGGAAAGTAAGAAGCAAACCACCATTGCCCTGTCGTCCAGCGAAGCGGAATATATGAGTTTGTCCAGTGCGGGTAGAGAGGCTGAATTTCTGAGGCGATTGATGTGTGAACTTACTGGTATGTCAACTGTTATTACTATTTATAATGATTCACAGTCTGCCCAGAAGTTGGCATTGAATGCGGTTCACCACAACAGAACCAAGCATATAGACACAAGATTTCATTATATACGAGATTTATTATCGAACAATATTGTTAATGTCGTATATATCAATACTTTGGAGATGTGGGCTGATGTACTAACTAAGCCATTGGCTCGTATCAAGCATCAGAATTGTATAAAAGGAATAGGTTTATGTTTATAATCTTGTTTTGATTACGGGGGAGTATGTTGTATAACTGGCTAATCAAAATGTTTAAATTTCTTATTCTTTACTATACATTGTATTCTATCTGATGTACGTTTGTCACTTCAATAAACAAAGTCAAATACAACATTTAGGATATCTGTTTCCTTAAAAAAAGATCTTAAAGATTCACGGCGTCTTCAAATTATAAATTGCTCTAATTGCTCTCTTTTGTAAGATAAAAATTGACTCAATGTCTGCAGCAGATCCCCCATAAAATAAGGCCGTACGAAATAATGCTGTTAAAGTAAGCAAAATACACCAACCGTGCCGTCGCCACATCGGTTAGCTGCCGTATTTCCAAACTGCAAAAGCAGCAGAGCTCAATCTACCCGCGATTGCTGTGACGTGAGGTCCCCACTGTAGTTTAGAATCGAGCGTTATTCCTAAAAATACTGTTGATTTTACAAATTCAATAGTTTGACCATTTAACTTTATATTAGAAACTGAATTCGAGCTAGATGAATTTATCAACGAGAATTTAATACATTTAGTTTTTCTTAGGATTTAGTAACAAATTATAGGCAGCAAACCATGCGGATATCACGGACAGGGTTTCATTGGGCTCAATGAAGTCGGTATCTTTCTACTAACCTTGAACAGTAAAAGACGTTCGTCAGCAAACATAACTATACCCGACTTTTGGCTTACCATATAAGTAAGGTCATTTACATAAATAAGATACAGGAATGGGGCAAGAATGGATCCTTGAGGCACTCCCATTTCGACCACAGATCCCTCCGATACCGTTCCGTTAATCGCTACCTTTTGCTTTCTTTGTGTGAGGTAAGATTTAATGAGTTCTAAAGCGAGGCCACGAATGCCATAAAAATTTAACTTACAAATTAAAGTATCATGATCCACACAATCAAAAGCTTTCGAAAGGTCGCAGAATACACCTATGCGTCATGTGATTCCTCCTCCCAGCTTGCAATATGAATTTAACTAAACTATGACCGCGTCTGTAGTAGACCTGCCTTTTGTGAATCCGAACTGCTGTGGATGCATGATTTTATGGGTATTAAAATGCGAGATCATTTGCGTCAGCATTATTTTTTTCGAATATTTTGCTAAACGCTGATAGGATGGACACAGGACGATAATCAGAGGGATTATCTTTATCACCTGATTTAAAAATAGGAACTACTACTACCAGGTTTATCAGCGCTATACTATATATATTTGTTTTTGTTTTTTATTTTCGAATTTCAATGTTCTTCCACTTGTATCGTATTAGTAATCAGTGGCCCAAATATTAGTTAAATAATATTGTAGGAATTTTTCAACACGTCATTTTTATAATAAATAAATCGAATAATTAAATAATTAATAAAAACATACTTACACGGCAGAACCACCGTACACAAAACATATATGTATGTTTTTATCTCGGTTGGATCGATCGCACGAGACACCGCCGCTGCGCAATGTCATCAAAATGACACTATACTTAAACTGTCGCTGCAAACTGAGTTGGTAGAGCCCTGGTAGAGCCCATGCATGTTAGGCAAAATATCCAATATGTGACTTTGTACTGTATTTATATAAAGTTAGGACTGCTTATATTGAGCATTGGCATACCGGATGTGGCCTGTAATATGAGCAAATAATTAAAACACAGATCGTACTCTTCAAAATTTTAAAAAATAATTTGTTTTTTAATTTTTATTACACTTTAAAGTTTATTCGAA
This sequence comes from Choristoneura fumiferana, assembly GCF_025370935.1. Lineage (NCBI taxonomy): Eukaryota > Metazoa > Arthropoda > Insecta > Lepidoptera > Tortricidae > Choristoneura > Choristoneura fumiferana. The sequence goes on along the minus strand of NC_133494.1, from coordinate 19,811,878 downwards.
GAAGCAAAATGCTTGATGTTTGTAGCGTGACAGGCGACGTCAGTAGTGTTCTAAGATGGCGTATTGATAGCAGTATTTAATTTGTATGAAAAAAGGAAAATCTAAAGACTCCATTATTTTTAAAAGTCGCTGAACTAATGTTGTTCAGTTTGACGAGTAAGACCTATGTTTTAACTATTTGCTCGTATTACAGGCCACACCCGGTAAAGTCGGTACAGTCGAACTAGCTAAATCATGTACCAGATCCGAGTGGAACCTTTACAAATTCTCTACTCGGATCTAGGTATCTTTGTCTGGTATCTGGTCTTTTACAAGTGCTACTGATGTTATCTTGACATCGCATACTTTTGCCAAGGAAATCATAGTGAAATTTATTATTAACGAGGTACATGAATCAGTTTGCATCTTGCTCTAATCGCAAAACAAAAAAAAGTCATTAGTATATTGACACAAATTAATAAAAAAAAAATATCGATTAGTCAGATTATAAATAACTTAATAAAAAATTACGAATTTGATATTTTGCATATATATCTACTTAAAGTTTAATCGATAAAGGTTGTGGAATTTAGATACAGTAAGTAGTCGACATATTATTTGGATCATCTATGACTGACCATAAAATTTACATGACAGTCAAACAGTGGACTTACGGACTGAGTACCTACTTAATATTGCGACAAGAAAAGTCTGCCTGAAAGAAAAATCAAACTAATAATCTTTTTTCATCGGTGTGTGTGTAAAACTCAAACACGTCCTAGACATGCCTAAAATTAACCCCACTAATAAGTATAATAAATGCGAAAGTTTGTAAGTCTGTTTGTTACTTCATCACGTCTAAACCGCTGAACCAATTTAGATGAAATTCGGTATACAGATAGTTTGAATCCCGGGGAAGGACATAGGACAGTTTTTATTCCGGAAAGTTGCTTAGTTCCCGCGGGATAGTGAAAGAAAACCGAATTCTACGCGGACGGAGTCGCGGGTAACGAGTAGTTTTCTATAAACTACCTAAGTTTCTGTAGTAAGTAAACGGGTAACGATTAGGACCATAGTTTGTTGAATGAGAATGTAACATGATAAACAAAAGTATAGGTAGAGTACCTACGTAATATTTCTTTCCCTTTCCAACAAAGCACCATTTAATCGCAAATATTATCAATCCAGTCAAAACTCTTACCCGAACCGCGTGTATTCACTTGATTTGAACTTTGTATTGCGACCACAACTAATTAAAAAACTACTTTACGACATCGACGTAAAGCATAAATTACCCCGTTGTTCCAACCATGCATGTATGATGTAATCCACGTGAATATCAAAATTCGACTTTGAGGTCCAGGTGATAAGGACTAGGCAAGATGTAATAGTATTATTCATTGTTTAAGTATCTATATCTATAAAAGAGTTACTTGACTGACTGACAGACTCATAATTTCATGTTTTCGTTGTAGTGTCTACCTACTTATATTATCTACTTTATGCTACCTACTCTTGTTTCTGATATCGTATCAATCGTACAAAGGTTAACTGGATGAGGTCTCTTTAAGGGATAAGTTGGCCTTTGTACCTAAATCTCTTTCTCTCTTGTTAACTGTTAGTTTCATATCCTTATAGTACAATAAATTACCTATAATTACATTACAATATTCTACATAGGCGTATTATAAAGGGGGGGCCGGGTGGGCCGTGCCCACCCCTGCATGGTCTTGTGCCCACCCCAAGATGTTGGGCTACCAATTCAAAATTCTATAATACTGATATCTTCACACAAAAATCTAGGTCAAGTATAAATCTAAACTCCAATTCAATAGAATCTGACAATCCTGTAGACACTTCCAGCCCACTAATATAAACACCGGGCTGCCTAAGGCTTTGTGATGTGACTATTATTCTTTTTTGATTCCTTTTAGATCATAATTGCAACAACAGGGACATATATAATCAAGTGTGCCCACGATAGGGTGTCTTAAATATGTAGAAAATTGTCAGATTCTATTGAATTGTACTTTAGGTAAAGTTAGTTATAAATAATAGTACATTGTGTCTTAAGGGCGGTAAATAAGGAATTACGAACGAGAGTTTATTAGAAGCCCGAAGTCGAAGACTGAGGGCTTTAATGAGTCGATGTTCGTAATTCTAGTACCGCCCGTGCGACATACAATGTTTTTCATCACATTTGCTAGTAAAATTTTATATTTGTAAAAGAAAATATATAATTCTTCCAAATAGTTATTGGCGATACCTTAGGCTGCGCTCTTGGCAGCAATTGGGGGGGTTGCAACCAAGGTAGCCTTAGCCTGCATGTTACGACACTGTTTACGAGCAAGTGTGATGAAAAGCAACTTATCGATGTCACCTCGATAAATCCTTGCGATAACAGTCCTTATTATTTTTATGAGAAGATTATGAGTTACTATTATTGCAAAATGTTATGGTACACGTCGCTCTACCTACAACTATGTCAAAACAATGTTGTGTAATCAGAAATGGGGTGTGGTGTGTCACGAGGGTGTGTAAATATTGACATAGCAACAAACTATAACAAGTTATTAAATACATTTTCATTCGGTTAATTTGTTTGGCGTACCAATTAATTATGGTATTTGAATATTTTTCTACAAGTATTTATCTCAAGCTTGACAAAGCGTAATACCTATCAAACGGGAAAAAAACTTTTAAGGTAACTTCGAAAGGTTTGAAATTCAAGATTAGATACAGAAATAAATAATATCGTCTGACGTCACAAACTTACCTAACGCTATACCTAAATAACTGCAGAAAATCCTTTTAGAAAGAAACAACAATTTACAAACAATTTTATTTTCTTTCCTACTTAATACTTATTGGTTGTATTGTATATCTAAATTTAACTTAAAAAAATAAAAAAAAGCAAAAAAAATCTTTTTATTTTCAAAACACAACTAGTGTTATGGAGGAGCGGGACTTCCTGATACAAGTATAATGTTCACTTAATAGGAAGTCCCAACCCTTAATTTTTCTAACAATTTTATTTTTAGTGAAATTAACATTTACATTTTTTTTTAATAGGTATATGTGATACGGCAAATTCAGGGTAGTGGTCAAATACACAAAATATTACAAGCACTTGATTACAAGAGTATTTGTGTAATATATCAGTAAGTTCGAAACTGCCCGTGAAAAATTATCTAAGAGAAAACCGCACCATAAATTTCTACTACTTTGTTTGAATATACTATTGTAATGTATATTATAGATTTCGAAGATTCGTACATAATAGTAGATTGATAACCAAGGGTGGAAAGTGACCCATTTCACCTGAGATATTTCTGGGATATTCTGAGATATTCCAATAGTTCGAGGGGAAATGGGTAATTTCACCCGAGTTAGACACTCTACTTTTCATTTCGACTGTGAGGAAAGTAAAATAGTACAAAAAAATAAGAATAACATTCAATTAAATTTCAGTTTTCAGTAAATTGAATTTACTTATATCCAACCTCCTACCTTTCGACCTTTTCGCCCTGGCCACTTGTCACGGCCGGGTATAAAAAAAATCGAGTTGATCACGACCAAGGAGCTTATATACCTACAAAACTGGAGGTAGAACGCCGAATGAAGAATTTTGACCTTTATTACTTATATTCCATCTCTTTCTTTCACATTTCACGAATGACATCCTTCTCTTTCTTAACCTAACTAAAGAAAGAGATGGAATATGTTCGTGACGTAATAAAGATCAAATTTCTTGTTTTAAACGGATGTTCGGCGTTCAACCTCCAGTGTTGTATATAAACTCCTTGGTCACGACGTGCATCTAGATCACAGATTACTAATATGTAGCTAGCTAATCTAGATGGCCACGTCGAAACGTGAAAAAAAAGTGTCATTGACGTAACTCAATTATCTTCGACTCCGTGGCTAATCGAAAAATTTAAAAAAAATTAAACTTTCCGAACAGGAGAGATGAAAAAGATTTTTTTTGTGTTTCTGTACTGCTTGCTATGTGCTGGTGTGCAATAAAGAGTTATTGTATTGTATTGTATTCGTCGGGTGGTAAGCAAAAGTCACTAATTACCACCTAAAGTCAAGAGGGATAATCAAACTTATGCATAGCATCGTAAGGTTTTTTTTGCAGTTAGTGACTTGCTTGTTACCCCGCCGGCGAGGAAACGATTGGCTATCGACTATTTTCTCGCTCAAGAAACGAACAAAAGATATAAGATCCTGTGTGACTAAAAGAGACATATATATTAATAGTTGATCGCTGGCGGTTCACACTGCCGGCGAGAACTCGCTCTTACACCTTTTGTCGCAGCGACAAGCTATAAAACTCGCTAAGCTATAAAACTAGCTCAGCGATACTCGCTCAGCGCTGTTAGCTTGGCGGCCGCCCGGCTCGAGCGAGTGGAGCGAGTAATCGCCCGTCGTGCTCGAACACTCGCTTTTCACTGCTCGCCCACTCGTTTCTAGTTACTCGCTCTGCTCGCTTCTCGCTCATCGTCGGCGTTGGGACAAGTGCCTTAAGCTGTTTGAATTTCCTTGAACGATATAAATAGTATAAATATTTTTTGTTATTTCCACAGAAACTCGCACCCGTAACCCGTGTGCAAGAAAGAGCTTTTAATTTTGTTTTTCTGTTCGACATAGAACACGAAACACAGGAGCATAAAATAAAATTACCAATCAGACCCAGATTCTTTATTATCCAAATTATCAATTTTACAAACATTAAAAAAAGACAAAGCATAAATTTTTAAAGTTACGTCACCACTGCCACTCTTCCGTGTAGTCCTGGTCCACGAAGTGCCTCCTGAAAAGAGATAAACCTATAAATCTAACTTTGAATAAAACAACCTGCGGCACATCTAGCTCCGTCCGTTTTCAAGGAACCACAAGAAAAGCTGGCACAGCGGCGGAAGCGACCGAAAATAATAAATTAGCAAAATACTGGTAACATTGGTAATTTGTCATAAATTGTAGCGTTCTAACGTCCTCCTTTGTTCAACGCGCAGTTGATCTCTTCCTGCTGATGATGTGATGATATCGCACCTCTAAGGGGCTGTTTCACTATCCATTGATTAGACTGACGGTTAAATGTGATGCCGTCGCTATTTGTTTTGTTCAAATAGACGGAGACGGCATCACATTTATCCGTCAGTTAACACTAATCAGGGGATGGTGAAACAGCCCCTAATACTACCTACGCTGACAATTAACGTCATTTTAATGCAAATCTTCACTTTTTCGTGACAAATGCGAAAAACTTCTTTTTTGATTGATTTTTAACCGTTCTCTATCATTACCAATTTTTTTTAAAATATGCAATTATATCATTGTTGTCATGGCTCTGTTTCCACCAGAGATGTGCGAGGATGTGTTGAGGGGGATGTGTTTTTCATGAACCACAATAACGCCTTATTCACCTCGCCTCGCTCCGCTCAGCTGTTTCCACCAGAGATGTGCTTGCGAGGATAGGTAGGTAAATGAAGCGTTTTATGATAAACACAATCCTGGCAGCACGCAGCCTTAGAGGTGTGATGTAGAAAGTGGTAGTGACCTCCTGGCAGGTGGAGTGCAGGGCGACCCCGGGCCGCGGCGGGTGGAGGGAGGGGTGCGCGGGGAGCCCGGCTGCCGGCGCGCCACCTCGCCCAGAAGCGACAGGCAAGAACGGGACAGGCGCTGGTTGAAGTTCTGGAGACACCATTCCACATTAATATACTATTCAACACATATGGACGCTCACGGTATCGCGGTAGGGCTGGTCCACAAATTTAAAATTGCTCAACGTGCTATTGTGTTTCTCTGAAAGATCGAATTCTTAACGAAGTGATCCGACAGAGAACAAAGTCATCGACATAGCCCGCCGCTTTAGCACGCTGAAGTGGCAATGGGCCGGCCATATAATAACCCGAAGAACCGATAACCGTTGGGGTAGACGAGTTCTTGAGTGGAGACTACGGATCGGCAAATGTAGCGTAGGACGTCCTCAGACTCGGTGGAGCGATGATCTTCGCAGGGCGGCTGGCAAGAGCTGGATGAAAGTTCATATCTGAATACACTTCACAAAAATGAAAATGTCATGCATTTGTAATTTTCCTACAAAAATGTCTAAGTGACATTATCCAGTCATTATGGTCTGTCCCAGAATTCGAGATACTAAAATGACGTTTCATGTGTTACCTGTTTTTTGCGTCTCATAAATAGTGATGTGCCGCAACCGGTTATTACCGAAAGATTTTGTAGGTACCTATGTATGTATGTCGTAAAATATTAAGATATGAACGGATCCGTGATGTACTAAAATGTAGGGCACTTAGGACATTCTAGAAAAGGTAAAATAGGTCTAATAAAAATGCGACCGTTTTCGAGATATTTCGACTTTTTATAGATGTTGATGTTTAAGTTTCAATTTCATTCTAAGTAAGTTTTACATTAACTAAATAATATGAGAATAATGAATATTTGATTTATTATTCTATGATATGAATATCTAAATAAAAATACGAGAAAACGCACTGATCACATCCGATGACAATACGAGTAAAGTAACGAAAATCGGTTCAATAACACTTGAATACGAAAAACATGAACAATGACGTTGTGTGATATCTGAGGGCCTACTCCGGAATTCGAAAATCAAAGTTCGTACCGTAACGTCCCTCTCACTTACGTATTAAATTAAATAGTAGTGTCAGAAGGACGGAACGACACGAACTTCGATTTTCGAATTTCGTAGTAGCCCTGCTGGCCCTGACTACGAAATGCAAAACTCGAACTTCGTATGTTGCCGTCCCGCTGACGCTTATCTCATTATTTTTTACGTTGGCACTAAGTGATGAACACTGTATTTTTACCTGTGCTTAGATTTCATCACTTCATCGTATGATAAAGTAAAATGGAAAGTAGAATATTGAATGCATTAATGTTATTTTTGCTATCGTAAAATAAACATTTTATCGGTTATTTACGAAACCGAAATCACGGAGCATCACTGTTCCTTTTATGCTGGCCACATTATTTTTACGTTTGACATTTCAGACTGTCATTTTAGTATCTCGAATTCTGGGACAGACCATAGGTCTTGTGAATCGATCTGTAGATGCATAATGGTTTTCCAGCGCATTTAACGACCTGATTAGTTAGAGAACCTGACTATGAAGCTTGAGATCCGGGTTCGATTCCCGGTCGGGGCTGATATTTGCATGAATAATACGTGAATTCGACCGCGAACGTCAGCGTGTTAGACATACGGCTCCAACTGACCGGAAGGCAGGAGCCCTTCATCTCGCGAAGGTCGATCTTGCGGAATAATTCGCTGAGGAGCAGCTCGTGCAGACTCGGTGTTCGCGGCCCGAAGATCAGCTCGATTATCTCCACCACCTGGAGAATATCCAAAGTTTGGAGTTCAGGATCAGGATCTAGTATTATTTTTTTGGGTGACACTCTTTACCGGCCCGGATAATACCAACATGGAAATACCGACCCTGTTTTTCATGTACACGCCCTTAGAAGATGATGCCAGTTTCTATGGGCGTGTCCAATTTTCAACCGAATGAGGGCTATCGCGCATGAATTCGCCACTAGAGGCGCTAGTGTAGCGTGAGGTCTCCGAATTGTCAAATCTCATAGTTTTTGGGTGAGCTACGCGGGTTTATTTATAATTAGAATAATTTTGTGAATATTTTGCAATATCTGAATATAATTATGGCAAATAAGCGTTCCGGGGCAATGAATGTCTGTGTTTTTATACAGTTTTGTCTTTCGGAACCTTTGTCCTCCCTTTTTTCCGAACAAACGGGGACTATGCAACACTGTGGCATGCTCGATATTTTTATGGTTACGGTTTTAAGGTGTATTAGATATGATTTTAATCTAAACTTTGTTTTCACGCCCGTAATAAAGACTTTGAAAGCCATACTTAAAAACCTCAGGCAACAGTGCGCCATCTAGTGAGACAAAAAACGATAGCCCTCATTAATTTTTCACTTCGCTAAACATTGTCTGTGTATCTATATTTTATAATAATATAAAGGATATGGCAAATTCAACAGTTGTCGAATACCGTATTCCTGGACTCACATGCGGGTAGTGAGGCATGAGGTCGGGCAGCAGCGCTCGGTGTGATCTGCGCCGGCGCACATCTCGCACAGGACGCGCCCGAGCGAGAGCGCCTCCACGTGCTCCGCGCCCACCGGACACGGACAGCGCGGCGACGCGCCGGTCAGGGTGTTCTCTAGGCCACATATCCTGGACAAATGTAAATACTAGTATTTACCTGAGTGAGTGAGTCATTAGCACAGACCTGTGGTAGATACCCCTTTCGAACCCACCCGACCGAGTATGAAAAAAGTTAGTACGACAATGGACTTTATGTACAGTGAACGTCATAAATAAGTGATCATTTCTGTACCATGTCGCTATCAGTCTTTACACAATTTAATATGGCTTTTCAAAACATGACGTTAAAGTGACAAAGTACAAAAGTAATCACTTATTTATGACGTTGACTGTACAATCCATGTTAAGTTCAAATTCAAATGTAAGAGTTACGACAGTGAACCTTATGTAGGTACAAAACATTTCAAATTCACACACACAAAAACATCACACCTGTATTCAAATGCAAGGTCTGCCCGGATTGCTACCACCATCTTGCTCGCTAACCCTGCTGTGAAGCAGCAGTGCTTGAACTGTTGTGTGTTGTGTTTCGGCGTGAAGAGTAAGATAGCCGGTGAAATTTACTGGCACGTGAGGTATCCTTCCTATCTTAGGCCTCTAGGTCGGCAACGGGTCTGCAATACCCCTGGTGTTGCAGATGTTTATGGGCGGTGGTGATCTCTTACCATCAGGAAACCCCCTTGCTCGTTTGCCATCCAGTCGAATAATAAAAAAAGGTTGCTAGCCTGTCGCCAACGGTACACCTTAACTTATATCTCATTTACCTCTTAGAATCTGTTTAAATTAATCCAGTGAAATAGTTCCAGTATTGTTACATTGCGGGGTCACAAACCTAACGAGTTACACGAGGTCGATCGAGCGCCGCAGTGTCATGCTACTGAAACGATTTTACTGGAATAATGTAAACAGAGCCTTACGACATCCGAGCAAGAAATGGAGAGGTGTTATTCTAACCCGACACCACATGGGTATGTCAAATTGTAATTAACCCGCACGATCGTATCGGCTGGGTTCGAAAGGGCTATAGCAGTTGATTTGAAATTCCGGGATTTTACAAAATAGGGATGTTGACATCATTAAAAAATAATTCGAAGACACGACTCCAGTAAAAAAACGCTTTATTTTAGCCCTGAAAACCAGATCAATTTTCGATTAACTGCAAAATTAGATTTTTTGTTGCTTTAAAACAAATAAATAGTTAGTTGATTGAGTGTGCGAACAAGTGACGTCATAAGTTGCTATTTCCATTCAAACTCTATGGGAGAATTGTGTTTTGACAGCTCATAAAAAGTACGTCAATTGATTGGTGGTGTCAACATCCCTATTCCCGTGGGAATTACTTCGTGTTCTTTATCCCGTGAAAATATTGAGATAGAAAGTAGCGTATTATTCCAGATTTCCAGGCTATATAAATTTCAAATTCATCGAAATCCGTGCTGCCATTATAGCGTCAAAAAGTAACAGACAAAAATTCCGTGGGAATTCCCGAAAATTAAATTGTGGTTTTAATTGGCGTTGTAACAACTATGCCAAACATGAATAGGCCCAGCGGTTGTTATTTTGAGATTTTATCCCTGTTCCATGAGAATACCCCTGGTGTTACAGATGTTTATGGGCGGTAGTGATCTCATACCATCAGGAGACCCACTTGCTCGTTTGCCATCCAGTCGAATAAAAAAAAACATAGGGATAAAAAGTAGCCTAATGTGTTGTTCCAGATGACCAGCTATCTCCATACTAAATTTCATCCAAATCCGTCCAGCCGTTTTAGCGTGAAGGAGTAACAAACATACTCACTCACTCGCTCACAAACTTTCTCATTTATAATATTAGTAGGATTAGTAGGATAATACTTTTTGGAAAAAACTGCCAAGTAACGTGGCACCCAGTAGGTTCCCCGCTAACTCGCGCAGATGGGCCTGACTTGGCGCGACGTACTGTTTCAATAGGTTACAATAGAGCAGAGACCTGCCTCACGGACTTGACAGAGGCCCTGAAAACGCTTGTCTATGAACTAGGTACATTGAATTGCCTGTTTACAGAAGATGCTGTAAAAAAGTGACCGTCAAACTCACCGTGCCACACCATTCTGCACCATCACATTACCAGAATGCAAGTGTCTGAAGGGCGGGAACCCCTTCTCTTTCAGAAACATGAGCCCTCCAACATCTGCCGACCGAAGCGAGCCACCTGCCACGCTGGCAGGCCCGTGCCGCCAGACTCATACTTCCGGCTGTACTCGTCGTTCCACGTGCTCTAGAAATTAATAGTCAATTTTTTTTAGTTTTTTTTTTAATTTAAAAATAAATCATTTTTTTTCATCACACTTGCTCGTAAACAGTGTCGTAACATGCAGGCTACCTCGATTGCAACCCCCAAATAAAACCCTCGACCTTAATGTGCTTGTCATGAAACCCGTGGTCGGTAAATGAGTCATTGCGCGTACACATTTTCTTGCCATGAAGCCCAAGGTCGGTAAATGAGTCGGTGCCCGTACTGATGGCGCTGCGCCGTGCCGCGTGCCCGTGCGCGCGCTGCTGCAGGACCACATGGACCACATGCACACGCACGTTGCGGCGCATGCCGACTGCCGAGGGAGGTAGAGGGCGACGTTGCCAAGAGCACAGCCTAAGGTATCGCCAATATTTGGAACAATTATATTTTTTCTTTTACAAATATACAATTTTACTTGCAAATGTGATTGAAAAACATTGTATGTCGCACGGGCGGTACTAGAATTACGAACATCGACTCATTAAAGCCCTCAGTCTTCGACTTCGGGCTTCTAATAGACTCTCGTTCGTAATTCCTTATTACCGCCCTTAAGACACAATGCACTATTACAGTTTTCATACCTACACTGTCTAGCAACTGTCCACCAATAACACCTTGAGCCTGAGCCCAGTAGAGCAAGACCTTCATTATGGTATAAAGGCTGAAAGTTTTTTTATATGTATATGGTGCTAACACAGGAAAGAACGAGCCCCTACTATGAGGTTTGGATATTGAGCGCTTTGGGAAATATTACGTATCCACTCGCTTGCTTCGAATTTTGAGTTGAACTCTATTCATATAACAAAATAAGAACGTTGACAGGTAACCCTAGTTGCCGTAAGGAAGTGAGTAGTATAAGATCCAATTTTTATAGCCAGACACTTTGTAAGTTTAAATAGACTCTTAACCAATTATATTAGCAAAGCTTCATGAGTGTTGCGTCTTCACGATTGAAAGCAGTTCCCTAAAACCAAACCTGGTTACAGCATAAAAGAACTGACCTTATAAATTAGATCCTTAAGACTCCCCCTTGCGTTAAATGGCATGACAGTAAGCGCGTGCGCGCTGCACACCTCCAGATCCAGCACCGGGTAGATGTAGGGGTGATGGAGGCCGCGGAACATCTCCATCACCAGGGCTCGGGTGCGCTCGCCAAACTCTATGGGGCACTTGCTGGTAAGCGGCATCTGAAGAAGAACTAAGCTTTAGCTTGTGTTTCCACTAGAGATGTACAGTCGAACCATTTAACCTGATCCACCGTAGTAAGTTCACACAGTAAGTGTCAAGCAAATTCCCTTGTGAAGCAATGTGATGTCACTATGACTTTCTACGAGTTCCACAGTGGGTCCACGATTCAGTTGGTTCGATAGTACGAGGTAGCTGAGCGGTGCGAGGATGCGTAGATGCAATGCGTGTAGCTCTTTTCTTCAAATAAGCGCGCGGTGTGTGGTGAGGCGGGCTGAGTATTTCGTTCCACATCCCTCGCAGAAATTCTTCCCTTGTTTTGCATATACAAAAACCTTTCTCCGCTGAGCTGTTTTTCATTAGAGTTGCGCTGAGCGAGGATAGGTAAAAGCGTTTCTATTGGTACACATTCCTCGGAAATCTCTGGTGGAAACGCAGCGTTAGAGGTGGTACCATCAGCCAAATATGTGGTCTACCATCCTAAAGTTGATAATCGTTTGTATGTCACAAAACAATAATGCCAATGACGTGTCTGTCAACTTGAAAGTTCGACTTTAGCGACATATTCATTTGATAGGAACTTGTTTAAAAATTTATAGATCACTTATTTGGCTGATGGTACAACGCATTAAGTAGGACGACAACTTTACCGGACTGACAAAAGGTGTCAGCAGCGCCGGCCCTTGGGTAGACATAGAGGGGCGGTCACTCTAGGCGCCAGATGGCAAGGGGCGCCTAAGTTCAAAGTACCTAATGAAACGATATAGGAACTGACTCAAAAGTATCAAGAAGCTGTAGTGCTCTATGAGAACTTATTCCTTACCAGGGTGAGCAGCCTGTCAGTTTTGATGGAGTTGTCGTGGACAGCGAACCAGTGTTTGTTGGGGCGAGAACCAATCGTGCTGAGCTGCGATATCAGCTCATATCTGGAACAGTAAACAATGTGTGTGTTTTTCTGTGTATCGAATATGTGTAAATAAATCTCTCTCTCTCTCTCTCTCTCTCTCTCTCTCTCTCTCTCTCTCTCAATGTACAGTCTCCTGCAATCATATTTGTCACAGTGGAGCATGCAAAAAATGTTTGACATCTCCAACCGGTTCTAGAAGTCGTATTTGATATAGTCTTATTAGATACTAGCTGTTGCCCGCGGCTTCGCCACCGTTGTAATTTTTCCAAATTTTCTTTCATAAAAATCTTCTCCTGACAATAACAAACACAACAAAAAAAGAATTAGCGAAATCGGTCCAGCCATTCCTGAGTTTTGCGCTTAGCAACACATTTTACGATTAATTTTTAGGGTTCCGGAGCCAAAATGGCAAAAACGGAACCCTTATAGTTTCGCCATGTCTGTCTGTCTGTCTGTCTGTCTGTCCGTCCGCGGCTTTGCTCAGGGACTATCAATGCTAGAAAGCTGTAATTTTGCAGGGATATATATATATAAACTATGCAGACAAAATAGTAGATAGTACAATAAAAAAAAATAAAAAAAAATTTTTAGGTTACCTCCCATAGACGTAAAGTGGAGGTGATGAAAAAATCAGGATGGTAGTAAGTATATCAAACTTTCAAGAAAAACCGGCTAAGTTTGCTTGAGAATTATTAGTAGTTTATGAGTAAATAGCAGCCTAAGGTATAAAATATACCTAAACTTGGAAGATTCCGTATAAAATACGAAATCCTTAGAAAAATATTACTTAATTTTTTCGTAATGGCTACGAAACCCTATTTTGGGCGTGTCCGACACGCTCTTGGCCGTTTTTTTTTTTAATTTGCCGCCGTTTATCGTGGACAGCTTTCGCTGGCCAGAGTATACATTGCGAGGCCGTAAAGCAAGAGTTTGTAGTGGTAGTGGTCCGTCGAAGTCTGCAATTCTGTCTGTTTGTTTGTCAGTGATGATGTAGAAAAAATAATCGAAATGTAGATAAGTAAGAGTAGAATACCTTGTCGTTTGTGACAGGTATTCTGTGCAGATTTCAAACGCAGCTGAGCTCTCCATCGATCGTTCACTAACTCTAAAAGAAAAAGAAAAATAATCGTATACTAATCTAATCTGAGGCCTTCCTTATTGTTTAAAACGCTTGGAATCACAATCGTTTTCACCGCTTCTTTCTCACACACGGTATAAGACGAGGGTAGAAAGAGATGGTGGATGAAATCGCGAACGTCAGCATATTAGACAATACGGCCTCCGGCTTATGGTCCTGACTAGGAGATGTCAGACAATCGAAATTAAGGTCGCTCTAATCGGTTGCTCTTTCTCTCTGTGTACCTGTTTTCTGCATTGTTTACTAAATGTGGTGTACAATTAAGAGTCATTGTATTGTATTGAATCAGACACAGCTACAGGCTGTCATCTGTCAGTATCTTGGTTTAATAAATAGAGTATAGTCGATTGGTTATTTGGAGTCTTTTTGTATTTTTTAATTTCTCAGTTTGTATTTTCGATATGGTTTCACGGGATACCCGTAAAAGTAAGAAATTTGGTAAAAAATACAAAAAGACTCCAAATAACCAATCATAATTTGATTGCTTAGTAGCGACATCTCTTGTCTGGGTGAGCGGTTGGTTCCGAAAGAATGTGACGTCTCTCGATGAGAGCGAAACATAGATGTCGCTAGTGCTGCTGCATAAGTAGCGTAGTAGAAATAAGCAACCTGAGATATGTATGCATAGGAAAAATTCGTGTCTAAATTCCTGTCCAGCGGTGGTGTAGGGGTTATAGCACGCAGCACGGATTGCTGAGGACCTGGGTTCGATTCCCAGCGCTGGTCTCTTTCTGGTTTTTCTGTGCATCCATGTCTCAGTTTGTATTTTTGATAGAGTATAGTCGATTCGATTTCTAGCATTCGAAGATGGCGGATGTAGACAATAAATAATTTTGCTATTTCTGTTTCTTTGGCTAGTTGAAGTATAATTTTGATAGTGTTTTATGCGGCGATTAACCTTAACAGTGAACAATGATCCCAAAATTTTATATTGCTCTCATGTCTAACATTTTTGAATGCGCAAGTTGTCTCCACGTGGTTTCTGGAATTTTACTATCAAGTTGCAAACACTACAATCACCGTACAACGTCCCTCTCAAAGAGAGTTACCTTGACACTGGCGAAATTGTCCTATTAATTAGGACAGAAAAGCCATATTTTAAAAGAGAAGAAGAGTATAGTCTATCCACCTGGGTCCTGACTTTTTTAACAGACTTTTATACTTAAGCCCTAGACACGGTTCACCAGCTTTGTTATTTTAGATATTATTTCAAAATTCTTAAGATTCTTATTTCAATGAACAATTTGTACTTTATGAAGTACATTCGGCGGTTATTCTTAGTGATAATGGTCCTTTGTAAACTACGCGAGCCCACGAGGTTATACATACTTGGGGGAGGCAGGGGCCTCCGACGGTGATGACTTGCCCGAGCCCGTCCCGATGATGGACTTGTTGAACAGCAGCTTTGCCAGCGAGTCGATCTTCTGCGCCACTAGCGGTGTCTTTTCCGAGTTCTCTTCTGAAACCCATGATCGATCAGGAGCCTAAGCAGGAGTAGTTGTATTTTAACGCAAACGAATAGGTTTAAAGTTCAATATATCTTTCAGTTAAATATCCTGAGATTTTGATATGTTATACCACATACTATAACAGTTATAGATTTAAAGTACTGAACAAATAAAAAAAAAATACAAAAAGATTCCAAAAAACCAATCTTACATAGATTGCTCACTAACGACATCTCTTGTCCGGGTGAGCGGTTACTTCCAATGGGGTGCTGAAAGTTTGTCGATGAGGGCTACAGCATTGATGTCGCTAGTGTCGCTGCTTAAGTGACTAAATAAGAAAACAAACAAGCTGAGATATGTGGTGCATAGGAGAAATTCGTGTCTGTATCACTGTCCAGTGGTGGTGTAGTGGTATAGCACGTGGCACGGAATGCCGAGGACCTGGGTTCGATTCCCAGCGCTGGTCTTATTTTTCTGGTTTTTCTATGCATCTATATTTCAGTTTGTATTTTCGATATAGTCTATAAGGGTGCTACCTCTGTTTCAGAGTCCCTTTCAGAGTTCAGTTTAGTTTTTTAAAGACTTTTGTTCAGGACTTTGAAATCTATAACTTATCAAAATCTGAATATATTTAACTGAAACCACATTTTCCATACTCTAGGTCTGGGGTCCTTTGGCGTTACTGCCATGTGTAAACGTCGTAAAGTAACAAAATTTGATAGTGAATTTTTGTTAATTCGGACGTGCATTACAAGGTTTTCTCGTGAATAAAGGTAAGTTATTCGCAAATTTTGTTACGCACCATAGGCTTGGTTTGTAAATGAAGCGTCTATTCTATTGGTTGACACCCTCGCACATCTCTGGTTGAAACGCACAGCCGACAAATCCTAACTTTGGATACCTACGTGCGAATCAACCACCTATCTTAATCTACGGCCAATATAGTTTACATATAAGCTGTTTTATCTCGCCATTCCGATATAAATAAAACGAACACGCGAGACGATTAATCAATTAATCATATTGTTTATTAAACTATATTAAGTGAGAATGTTAAATTTTAATCAGTATACGAAGTTCAGTTTTGTCGGGTCACCTGATGATCTCGTGAACCAATTGGTAGGTTAAACAAAACAATATTTTTCATCACACTTGCTCATAAACAGTGTCGTAACATGCAGGCTACCTTGGTTGCAACCCCCAAATAAAACCCTCGACCTTAATGTGCTTGTCATGAAACCATGGTCGGTAAATGTGTCATTGCCCGTACTAAGTTTCTTGTCATGAAGCCCAAGGTCGGTAAATGAGTTTGATACTGCATGGCGTGCCGCGCTCGTGCTGGCGTGCTGGTCGCACATGCTGTGGAGGGGGGGGGGGCAAAAGTTCTTTGGGGCTTTGATGGGTTGATAAATGTCCAAACATTGATCGATGAAAGACGTAACTACATTTAAATCAAAATTTCCGATAATAAACCTTACAAGAGCGTACAGTCAAGTTAGTTTGACCCACCCACTAATATGTATGTAAAGCAAAAGTTGCAACAAAATATTGTAGTAACTTCATTTCGTGAGATTTTTGATCTTAAAAGCATGCTTATGGTGTTAATCTTAAATATATCCAAAAATAAATGAAATAAAATTAAACTGAATACTTGAACTACAAGCGGACGATCCGTCGTTGTCGTCCTTCCCTTGATCTTGGGTGAGGAATAAAACAAAACACATCAATCAGCAAACCTTGGTCTTTGACAGTGGTCGTCAAACTGCGGCCTGTGGGCAGCATGCAGCCCGCAGCCGATATATTTGCGCCAAGTGGCATATGCAACGACTTTAGTAGGTATATAGGTAATTGCTTTCAAAACAAATTTTCCATACGAAGATAACTGAATAGCTACATTACACGCGGGTCGAACAGTCGCCCACAGGAAGCCTCCTTCTTTCTTCATAAAAGTGTCACAAAACATAAGTAATAAAACAATAAATAAAAGTAACGCAAGCTTTAACTCTACCGACTATCCACTCAGGCTTCTATCACTCACTGGCCGGGTGGCCTAAAGAAAATGTTTACAGTAGAGTCTCAAATGTAGGGTACAAATCTTTGTAGCATAGAGGAGCGCGTAAGTAGCACGTCTATACTAGACTATTTTAATATCTTTTTTTCCTTCCGTAGTCAAATTTTTACCCTAGCCACGTACTCACACCACAAAAGCAAGTTAAAATCGTCAACAGATGTTAACGTTACCTTCGCTCTCCTCTTTGTCAGTAGAAACCGAGCGTATACGAAAAGCGTCTCTTCTGTTAGCTGCAGCAATGGACTCAGGATTCAGCTCAGCTGCCGACTGGGCCCTCCTGCAGGCTCCACGACGTTTCTTCTTCCGATAACTCGTCCGAGGACGCTCTTGATAGAACCTATCGTGGCCAGTGTACTCTGGCTCTTTCTGTTCCTTCCCATCGACATTATTCGCTTGCTGGATGTGCTTATACAGATTAAACATTTTGAATTTACGTCGGAAATAAAATTTTATTCTGTCAAAGTTAAATTTCATTAATTTGTTCTATGTAATTTCGGATCACGTTTCACATTTGGAAAACTATTTCAAAACACGCGATGTATGTTGATGACGGTAGTTCTTTTCTCACTCCGCCCTACGGAACTGCTACTTAAAACAGAATGAATATGTAAAATATGTGTTTCCAACACTACAATTTCTATGTGACTAGCGAACTATGTCAATGGTGACTAATTGAAGCCCTGCAAGGGAGGAATTAGCGGAGCTACTGAACACATTTATGTAGGTAAATAGGTATCCCTCTCATGTGGCTGAGTTGCCTAGGTATAGTCACACGCTAGGCATAATCCGATTCTCCTAATGCCTGACTCGAATGTGGGTGATAGAAATTAATGTCAAACATAGGTTGTTGGTAGTACTTTTGCAATTTATTGAAAAGAGCATTGTATTTTTTCAAGTTATCGAGCATTTAAAAGTAACGTACGAATACTCGTATTAGTAAAAAACAAATTCCATTATAATTGAAACAAGTGGCTTAACATTTTGTTTAAGCGAACCAATTTGATACAATTCAGTATTTTGTTAAACCAGATGTTTTGTTTCATTTTATTCAGTTTTTATAATGTTTAGTTATAGTCAACTTATAAACGCTCATAACTCAAAAATAGTCGCAGAATTTAGTGACATACAACCATTTAATCAATTAATTACAAAATATACTAAGTAATTACTTATAGACAATGCGAACGGATCTTATTTAGTATAGGTACTGAAACGTGCGCTACAAACACAAACTACCCATTTTATTTAAATATAATTCCGTTATTGCGTCAAGATTTAAATGTTATTTTTTTTATTTTTGAAGAGAGGATTTTTAGATGAGTAAAAAAAAACTTTAAGACTGACACAAAGGAACATTATTCTTTCGGTCACAAGCTGACATTTTACGATTTCACATTTTTTTTAAAACAAGCACTCGTCTTGTTTCTAGATATATTTCCATTAAAGAGTCCATGAAAAAATACGTTATTATGGTGTGGCAAGTGAGTCGGATATAGTACGGAGCAAAACCTTTATAAAAGAACCAAAGGCCTTTATCTCTGATTACATTCCTGAATATTTCAGTCATCGTAGCTTCTGTCCTTCTTATTTGATACCCTGTCAAGGCAGACCTCTTGAGGGGAGGTTTGACCTTAAAGGAGGCCTAGTAAGTTATTCTTTGAGTAAAACAATAAGACTTTTTAACAATTTTTTAATTAAATATTGAACACAAAAAATAACAGGCCTAATTTGACAAAATTAAAAGTAAAAGTATTACGAGAATCTCAGGTAGTGAGTTCAAGAGATTTTATTGAGAGGTGGTTCTGATTATTCGGTCTCACTGGCCTACACTTCCCTGGAGTCGGAGAGAAGAACCCGGAGCGAAGAGGCTGGCCACAGCAGGGGGGCCTGGTCCAGCTGAGTGGTCGTCGGTGCCGAGGTCAAAAGGGGCCTTAGGGCGCGCAGGACGAGCAGCCTGGACAAGTGTTCCACGCAGGAGCGATCAGGGTCTTGGACGAGCCAGGAAGGATGTGCAGTACTCCGGAAGTTAAGGCCGTCAGGGCTTAGTGTCAGGTTAAAGGAGCCGCCTGAGCCGTGAGAATTGTAGCCGAACGGAGCTTTGAAAGTTGTACGAAGGTTGTAAGCCGTACAAAGGTGTGGAAGTTGAAGCCGTACGGAGGTGCCCTGTAAATTAGGTGGTGTCAGTTGTGGTCCAGTGCTAGATTGTTTGCCAGTCACTCCTCTGCAGCGATGCCCAACTCTTAGGGTGAGCTGAATTGCAGTGAGTGGCAAGGACAATCATACGGAGTTACAGGCAGGCAAAGGAAAGTGATTCTAGTTTTATATAATTATTTTTAAAAAAACAAAAGGTAAAATAAATAGCCTAAGTGACGTTAAATTTGAAATACAACAGTTCACTAAATAACCGTTTAGAGGATTACATTTGAAATTAAACGTTACTTAGCTGAGTTTGAATTTATTTTAACACCGGTACGCATCCGTTGCATAAAAGTAATAAGCATTAACATAGGTTCTGAGTTTATAACAACGGATGAGAGAAATTAACAAGTGTTAAAATATTAAGTATAAGAAATGTTTGAAATAAAAGATTCCCTGGCCAGGGGAAGCCTTCAGTTCAATTACACAAAGTTAAATTATAAAGAAAATATTCTAATAAAATACACAGAAAACACAAAAGTTAAATATCGGAGAACTTACCAAGTCTGGGCGTATGGAGCTTTCGAGGAAGCTGTTTAGTGTAGTCTGAGCTGTTGAATGTGTGTCTTACAGCTGTGCTTCAGCTTTTAAGGCGAGAATATTACAGTTAGAATTCCCCGGTCACAGCTGATCGACAGCACCCCCCTTGGCCGACAAAAACGGTCAAGGGTGAGTTGTTATAGATATATTTAGTCGTACAAACTCGTGTAGTAAATGAGTGTAATAAAATGCCTACTTTTATAAAATAAATAAGTAATAAAAATAAATATTAAATACATATTATTACGTAAATAAATAAGTCAAGAGAAAACTACGGTGGCGACCTCTAGAGTTCGTCCGCCATTCTGCTCAGAGATCCCTTATTGAAAAGCGCCATCTAGCTTACACTGAGCTAACTAAGATGTCAGCGATCGCCTATGTGCATTGTGACAGTACGCCCGTCCCTCCAAAAGAATTTGAGCCTCATAGCAAATTTCGTTAAAGAAATAAAAATACTCTATGACATAACCTTTACATACGTCGTCTCTCATACTATGATCATACTTCTACTCTCATGGCGGGTCAACAACAACAGAGGCTTGTTGACCCTTATGTCAAGGAATAAATGTGTTAATGGAAGGTGGACGTTGTATGCATTTCATAAAAATATAATTATAGACATTAATTAAATCTGTGATTGAAATTACCATCCGTTCCAATCATTAGAGTTTTGAATTACAGAGGCTAAGGGCATATTTTACGTGTTACCAACCGCACGGGTTCCGTAATTCAAATTTTAAAAATACTTTTTAACGAGTTGCAAGTTCTCGGGTAAAGGCTTAAGGACAGATATCAATTATATTAAATAATGAGTGGCGGACCGCGACAAATGATTATACTAGTTTAGCGTGTACCAAGTAATATGTACGCGCTATAGATTTAAAGAAATAATAGTGCAAAAGGGCAGCTATTATACGTCGCGCGGAGGCGGCGCGCTAAAATGACTTGATTCTATAAATAGAACCGTGCGTCTAAGTGATAGGGAGTGTGATAAGACAAAAATTAAATTAATACGCGTGCGCATTCGCCGGTGCCTAAACGGAGACTGATGTGACGGCGCGCGACAGCTGATCGCCCGTCCAGATGCATTATGTAATTAGTACCTACATTGATAAGGAAGCAAGTAATGCATTATTTATTAATGTGCGCAGACGCTACCTGCCGCCCGGTGTCAATTTTAAATCTTTAATATGCCATGCACCTAAATCGTTACCAGAAAGATCCTGTAATTCGAAAACGAGTGGAGATCTTTTTTAGTTATTTTACATTTAACGAACTTTGGTGCAGTTTTTTGCTAAAGTATTTAGACTTATCACTTAAGAAATACGTGCGCTTCCAGACCAAGTCTCCCACATTAATTCAGCCGGTTTTCGGCGTAAGTTGTAACGCGCAATGTTTTTTTGATGTGCGTTATATAGTGAGTGTTGAACTTTATCAAATATATGGGTCAAGAAACCCATGTTTTGTGCGTAATTATCGCGAGGTAGAAAAAGTATTTCATTCCCCAAATCGTTATCAACGAAGTGTGAACCACAAGTTCACTAACTCTCTGCCGTAAACAGGAAGGAAGGAGTATAACCGGTTACCTCGTTCACAGATTATTTATAGCGAATTGTACTTTAGGATGTTAACGTCCCAAGTCCTATGGTCATCGTTAACAAAGGTGGAGACGCAGGATATTATTAGTTTATTGTAGCGTTCCGTATTATTAATATGGACTGTACTTTGCTATTAAAAACTGGTTAGGCACCTTGTATTTATTAAGAAATGTTTTTAGTTCGCGGCTAATTAGTTGTGACGCATTATCCATGTAAATGGTTTGCGGTATTCGTGAACTAAGAAAATGGAATCTTCTAAATGTTTGACTACGATTGCGCAGTTGCGTTACGAACGGAATAAGAACAATATTTTGAGAAATACAAGTAACCACGAGCAAGTAACTATTTTGT
>NC_133494.1:19751522-19785140 GCF_025370935.1 Choristoneura fumiferana | reverse complement strand
CGTTCAGTATGACGTTTTAATTATTTGCTCCTGCGAATGGGCCCACTTAGACTGAGGTAGAGGAAACAAAATCCATAAAAAAAGTGGTCTCATCATAGCCATTCCTTTCATTCATATAGCACGAACAAAATATGTACATGTGTAACAATCCTGTAAAACACTCGTGGGCATAATGAATTATTAGCGCAACTATCCGCAAATTGATTGCTGCGGAACCCGGCACCAGCGTTTGCGGCATACACACGCCAATGCCATGGCGATACAATTCAAAAAGAACATTCTTAATCAAACAGATCTATCTAAATATCACAGATAGCTAAACTTACCGCATTATTAGTCGAATGGTTAGACACATAACAATGTGGCCAGAAGTGGCCACAATCTTTCGCCTTATGCAAAAAAAAAATTACAGTGACAACTTTTTAGATCATTCGATTCTTTTTTTATCTTGTTTTGGTTAAAAGTATTTATGGGGAAAAAGAATTCAAACAAACGCAAATGGAACTATAATACCTATTTAATGAAACTCTTCATTCCTCTTCGTTCCTGGAACTGGATTAATATGGAATAATAAAAAAAACAATTGAATTGTTGTCGCAAGGACGTGGAAACTCAGACAACTATACAAATATTGTCAGATTGCTAGGAACAATAGATTTTCTGAGCAAACGAGCGTTCGCATCCGCGTCGTGTCCGAGATAGCCTTGACAGAAAACAATGAAAGAAAATTTAATAGCGCACGTCACATGTGAAAGTTTAAAATGCGCGGAATTTTCATAGAGCGTGAGTCGAGTATTTCCTCAACTTCCATTTTAGCCATTAGGCTAAAAGTACTTTTACTTACCTCTCCGTAGTGTTTTAGCGCGAAGTTAGACTAACCAGTTACATGGCAACTGTTGTTAATGGAGACAAACAACAGATAAGTTCGGTTATAACACAGGTCCTAACTAATTTGTAGCTTATCTACGAAGAGAAAATTAAACGATCCAAGAAAAAACTTAGAATAATCAAATGCACTGATATTGCATAAATAATAACTGGGTTTATTAGCTACTAACGTTGAAGCGCGACTTTATTGTGTGATTTAAATTCGGACTTTGTTCCGCGTACCTTGATTTTAGAGAAGCTCGATATTTCGGCACAGTTGCCTGCGCCATGATTACGACGACTGAAGAATTGCGGGTATGATAGTATAACTGTCAGTCAATAAAACCCGAACCCGAACCCGAACCCGAATTAAAATTATAAAATGAGTAATGACCGTGATAGTCTAAAACATTGTATTTGCGACTTTGTTTTCATAAACCATTGGATCTGGCATGGCAATATATTGAAATTCTGAGATTTAAAACTAAATTCCCATGGGAATCGCCCAAAATTTACATCGTGGTCTTCATTTACGTTGTACGAATAGAACGCCAGTGCAAAATTTCGTGTCCCTAGTTTAAGATTTTATTTCAGTTTGAGATTTTAGAAGTACCTGGATCTAGTGGGAATACCGAAATAAAAATTAGCGTATATGTTATTTCAGACGTTTTTAGCGTATTGTACCCACCTACGCAAATACAAACTTTTGCATTTATATAAGATTTATTTGTAAGATTTTCTGGTGTTTCTTTTGCAAAGTGAGAACACGACCGTATTGTCAATCGCGTAAGATTGTGTTCAGATATTTTTGAGCACCTAGACAGCTCCGATTTTTATGATGACGACTGTATTCTATGTATACTAAGTTCTGTTATTTTAATTTACTTTTGTAGTACCTATTTAACTTATTCTTCCAGGGGTAGGTACATTATGTGCTAATGTAATAAAATGATTTGAATTGAAGTTATTCGGCATAATTATTCATAAAACTAATAACTTAATAAATCGTACCTTACTCTTTGAAGTACGGAACTTAACCATTAAATAATACATAGGTCTCCAAAAAGCAATTAACGTCATCTAAAGCGTTATAAATTTCCAAGGCAATCAGCTCTTTTGTGCTAAGTAAATAGCCCTTGCGCAATACTTTTATAGCTGTATTTTTTCGTCGCAATCAAGTAATTAGGCAAGTAGATAAAGCACGTCCCGCCTATTCAGAGGGTCCTGAGGACCCCTAAGTTAAGTACCGCTGGGATCCGGTATGATTGTGGATAAGGTGCGTTTTCGCGGTCTCCCTGGGTGGATGGAATCTTTGTAGTGACAATATACCCTTAATTACATAAAAATATACTTTTGAGTGCAATATATTCCCATGGCAATTAGGTTCCACGATTTAAGTTTATCATACATTTCAACAAGGTATTTATATTGATCTAAAATAACTTAATACCTACTCTATAATTTCCGACCCTAACTAAAAATTCTCGAATTTTTATACTTAAATACTATTTTATTTTAACAAACTTGCTAAAGCAGAAATTTTATAAAGTTTTGCGTCAGCAACGTTGACGATTTTTGTTGATTATGTATATTGCTAACTTGGGTGTTTTTGATTTGTTCGTAGTAGGTATAGCCCTTGCCTCAATAATTTATAGTCATATATAAAAAAACTATCTCTCCCTTCGGTATATATTTCCTCGAAAAAGATATTTTTTTTCACAATTACTGTCTGCAAACATTAATAATTGCATCCAGAAATTAGGTACCTACCGCTAAGATCTATATTGTCTCTAAAAAATATATAGATAGTGTAAGTAAAAACTATTTGGTTAACATACGTACACATAATATAACGTTAAGGCATTTTTAGGGTTCGTAGCCAAAACGGCAAAAACGGAACCCTTATAGTTTCACCATGTCTGTCTGTCTGTCTGTCCTGTCTGCTGCCGCGCCTTTGCTCAGGGACTGACAATTCTAAAAAACTGTAGTTTTGCTCGAATACATGTGTAAACTATGCCGACAAAATGATACAATAAAAAAAATTTTTTTAGAGTACCTCCCATAGACATAATGTGGAGGTGATTTTTTTTTCTCATCCATACTTGTAGTGTGGGGTATCGATGGATAGGTCTTTTAAAACCATTACAGGATTGCTAAAACGATTTTTCGATTCAGTGATTTGTTTGCAAAATATTCAACTTTAAAGTGCAAATTTTCATTAAAATCGAGCGTCCCCCCCCTCTCCCTCTAAAATCTAAACCAGTAGGTGGAAAATTTGAAAAAAATTCAGGATGGTAGTATATATCAAACTTACAAAAAAACTATAACGGTTAAGTTTTCTTTAGAATTATTAGTAGTTTAAGAGTAAATAGCAGCCTAAGGTATAAAATATACCCAAACTTGGAATATTCCGTACAAAATACGAAATCCTTAGAAAAATATTACTTATTTTTTGCATATTGGCTACGGAACCCCATTTCGGGCTTGTCCGACACGCTCTTGACCTGTTTGCGATTTTTGATGTTGTAATCTCGCAGAATCGGTACGATAATGGCACAGGTAATAGCTAACTGACATAGGAGTAATTACACATTGTTCCTTAATTACGCGTGGAAAGAAAAAGAATAGGCAAAACATTTTGTACTCTTATGGTAATATTTTGGTAAAGTGAAATGTGTTATTAATTGAAAAAAAAAAACAATTTTCGTTGTGGATTTTTTCATAATAAAATGATGTGATACCTACTTGAATGAAAAGTGACTGATTATCATGGTGATACTTCGATATATCGAAAAATTTAAATTACTGACTTGCCCGCGACTCCGTCTACGAAGAATTCTTTAGTCGACATACCGCAGGAACTATGCATTTTCCGGGATAAAGATATTATTTTTCCTTCCTAGGATCTCGAACTATCTGCATAGCAAATTTCATCTAAATCGGTTCACCGGTTTCATTTATAATATTAGTTAGTAGGGATGAAAGAAAACTTTCAAGCCCGACTTTTGTTCTATAATTTAAACCATGATAATGAAAGTCAAAGTATTTTTATTAGTCAAGATAGGTTTAGGTAATATTTACTTTTGTCATCTAATGAAGATAAACAAAAACAAAATAATAAATTAAATAATAATAAATATCACGGGACAATTCACACCAATTGACCTAGTCCCAAAGTAAGCTTAGCAAAGCTTGTGTTATGGGTACTAAGCAACAGATAAATATAATTATATAGATAGACACAATACTTAAATACATATTAAACACCCAAGACCCGAGATATTTTATTACAAAAGAGCCAAACGACTTAATACTGAGAAATAAGTCGAGTGCGCGCGGCGGTAGGCAATGATTACATACTAGAATCAGCGATAGTTCGAAAAAAGTTGATCGACTGCGAGGCAATTACTGTTGAACTTGAACAAGAAAGTTACAGTTTCATGGGAAACTAGAACACAATTTAATTGCTAAGTAGGAAATGAGCTAACTTCGTAGTTTAATAGTCCTTTAAAGAACCGGTTTAAAATGAAGTTTTACAGTCACCTACTTATATCTCGTTATCCTTATGGACATATTTTGTAAATCTAAAACGATTCTCTAAAGATAACCTCTGAGTTTTTCGAAATTACCACGAGCTTTGCGGTGAAGGAAAACATCGTGAGGAAGCCTGCACAAACCTGCGAAGCAATTCAATGGTGCGTGTGAAGTTCCCAATCCGCACTGGGTCCGCGTGGGAACTATGGCCCAAGCCCTCTGTTCTGAGAGGAGGCCTGTGCCAGCAGTGGGACGTATATAGGCTGGGATTTAAAAGCAGAAGCATTCATAATTATTCATCACTTACATCGTCTTTTTCCCTTAACAAAGTCATATTATACAGGGTGTCTCTGAGCATACATTACAGGCTTACATTTAAGGTTCGATTCTACTCGCAAAACTAAGCTACTTCTGTTTTGTAACATTTCAAATAACTTGAATTTAGATAATTTATTGATTCTCAAAGTTTATCGGACATGGCGTGTTATCGCTTTCTCTTGGTACGGGGGCCTTTCAATATTTTTTGACATTTATTTGACATCTATTCTCTTCAATAAACATTTATCAATGGGCTGTCAATTTTGTATCGTTTCGCATACATTGAAAATTACATTTAAAATATAGATATGGAAAAAGTAACATTAACAGTGATCATATTGTATAAGTTGCAGAACAAAAGTAGTGCAGTTAAATGCGAGTAGAATCAACCCTTGGATTTAAAGCCACAGACACACTGTATTACGCCTTTTCATAAACATTACCTACAAACCTCGCGGAAAAGGCACAGGGCCTAATTAATAGCATCCTAGAGGCTCATGAAATTCAGATGAGCTCCCACTGCTTGGAAGCATGACCAATCGCTGGCATTCAATATTCCGCGGCATGCCCGTTTGATCCGCCTTCATAATAGATTGCAGGGATAATTCATATGACAGTCTCGAATTACCTAATGCATCAATTTGCTTCTATATGCAGCAATAAAGTAATGGAGACACTACATACTGAGTGTATTTTCTAAAAGGTTAATTTCCCGGTTTGCAGTTTTTTTTTCGGAGAATCGATAAAAAATCTCATCGTTTAGATTCCTCGGCAATTTGTACTGAAACACCTTTTTAAATTATTGTATTTTTAATTGCGTTTACTTAGAAGTTTCATCTTTGCACTAGTCCAACTGAAAGCAGACCTCTGAGTATTGATAATTAATTTCAGCTTGATATACGTATCTACACGAGTTCCTGAGAAAAACGATCTTGACAGACGGACGAAAGGACAACAATTGCCAATTGAGTTATGAAACCCTCAAAATGGGTAAAGTAATATGACTAAAAACACTTTTCACATACCTATTGATCGTCTCCGTCGACTTTCTTCGTCAGTGAATTACGTTGTATTAAATTGTAATTGAATTCTACGTATGTATTTTCAAACTATCTGAGAAACAGTGGCCCAATTTCCCTGTGTTTACATTTACAATATGCTTTCCACAAAGGCAGACAGTTTAGTTAATTAAAATTCATCCCGCGCTACCGAAAATCAATCCGCAAACTAATCAACATTCGTTGCACGGCTGAAATTCATTAAATTATAACTTCAACACGGTTTGCATGACTAACATTTAGCTTATTAGTATCTGTGGTAAATCCGTATTTGAAGATTTGAGATCTGAATCCCTTATCGACTCCAACCAACGTATTGGGTCGAGCGACCCAATCGGCGATTCAGGGCTCACTTTGCTGTCGTCCATCATTATCGTCACCCAGAAGACGTCCACTGCTGAACAAAGGCGCCCTTAGAACGCCACAATGAACGACAACTCGCCACTTGCATCCACCGGTTACCCGCAATTCTCACGATGTCATCAGTCCACCTAGTTGGAGGCCTGCCAACGCTTCGTCTTCCGGTTCATGGTCGCAACTCGAGAACTTATTCCCCCAGCGGTTATCTGTTTTACGAGCGAAAAACTTTGCTTTCGTTTAATCACATTGAATCGGGTGTTTGGTTGGGTCGCGCTACAGAAAAATGAACGATTCAATAAAGGAGACGGAGTCGAAAAGCGGACTCGGCGGTCTCGATATCGAAGCTGGATTTAGTGAGTCAGAACACTTCTCGGAGCCA
The DNA here is from genome assembly GCF_025370935.1 of Choristoneura fumiferana. Taxonomy (NCBI): domain Eukaryota; kingdom Metazoa; phylum Arthropoda; class Insecta; order Lepidoptera; family Tortricidae; genus Choristoneura; species Choristoneura fumiferana. The sequence continues at coordinate 19,778,624 of NC_133494.1, read as the reverse complement.
GAGTCAAGATTACCCATGTCTATTACTACATGTTCTACAATGCGGAGTAGCAGCGCATAGCGGTGACGTGCTGAACTGCTGAATATGACAAATGCCTTATGTCTACTGACTACTGAAATTTCCTATTTTCTATTATTTCCTATTATTTTGGACATGAAATGAAATATATTTATTTGCTGGAATACGTTTGGGGAAAACAATCAATGTAATTGGCTCTTATCTCTGGGAGAACGCGCGTTTTCGAGCTTCGAACAGGAGCAAGACTCGGTCATCCTGGTTGCATGTGATAATGTGACTTGAATTTTAACTTATTTTTATTGGTTGATTCTGAACACCACATTGATCCGCTTCAATAGTAGCGCATCCTTAGGCGGGTAGGAGCGAAACGCAAAATAAGTTTTTGTTCAAAAAAAAATTTAAATACCTACCAACTTTTTTGACTATATTTTCATTTTCATCTAACCTTCCTAAATATGTAACTAAACCACAAGTCAATCTGACCATTGGAATTGGATTGGATCTAAATAAAATTGCATAATTTGAAACAAAAACTAAAATTATACGAAACGAAACGAAGTTAAAATAAAAGCTTGTGAAGTACCTACCTCTCTTGTACTAATTTCCTACTTATTTATTAGACAGGCAATCCGTCACTTTCACATGTGACACAAAAGGAATAATATATCGGGTGTGGCCTGTAATATGACCAAATAATTAAAACATAAATCATACTTGTCAAACTGAACAGCATTAATTCAGCGACTTTAAAGAATTAGTTTTTTAATTTTTATTACACTTAAGTTTATTCGAAGAAGCAATGGAAAGCAAAATGCTTGATGTTTGTAGCGTGACAGGCGACGTCAGTTGGGTTCCAGGATGGCGTACATAGTAGCAGCATTTAATTTGTATGAAAAAAGGACAATTCAAAGACTATTATTTTTAAAAGTCGCTGAACAAATGTTGTTCAGATTGATGAGGACGATCTATGTTTTAATTTTTTGCTCGTATTACAGGCCACACCCGGTATAAACCGCTTGCAAATAATGCAACTGGAAACAAGTCAGCGTGTTTAAAGTTTTTACCTTATGTAATGAAACAGAATGACAATGGCCTTTCTAGTATAAAAATACAATACCTATGTAGTAGTAAAAAGTCGTGCTTACCTTATTGCAACAAAACTGGCCACAGATCGGTGGATTGGTCGACGGAATGTGCGGTTTTCTCTCGGATGCGGATGGGGTTGTTGTTTAATTTGAATGCGGTTAGAAACATGCCATTGGTTTTGCCTGCATAAGCTCTAATTGATATTTAAGCAAATGAGCTCTATATTACAAATGTTTGCGTGTATTACTAAAATGTTTTGCTACTGAGAAATGCCAAACGTTACCACAAAAACTTACACAGCCTAGAATAAAATGTTAAACATGTCGTATTATATAACAAAATTTTTTTTTAGGCGTCACTAAAAGATTTACTAACTTAGGGATATTTTTTTCATTTATAATATAGTGGCTTTGCCCAGCAGTGGACTCCAGGAGACTATTCTAGACTAGATAATTTATTAATTTAAATATTAGTGTGTAAGGTTGTCATTTTGACAGGTGACAGCAAGAGTTTTCGAGTCAATGTTTTTTCTGTTCATCTCATAATTCGGCGTTTTTTCATTTGACTTAAGGACATTTAAATTAATCTCCGTTTGTGTAGATCGTTTACAGGAATATGGATTCAATAATTATTTTCTCTTAATGGTTGGTTTTGGAAAGTAAAAATTTGGATTTTGACTCTAGTGATGTCCTTCAAAAAAAAAAAAAATCGTACATGGCAACAGTGACAGCTCTACGAGCATGAGGCCGCGTTTTGGGTGAGCAGCCATTTTGATTGATGGTTGAAGAGTAGTTGTGTTCCTAAGTGGGAATTATTTTCTGTTTTTGGTGAGTTCCTCTTGATGGACCTGGTAAAGGCGTCTGAATACGCTGTCAGCGTTTCTCTTTACTTATTTTCATTTTTGTTTTCAGTGGGGTATTGTGGTGTGTGTGACGTGGAGCGACTCACGTAGTGTCTTCCGGAATTCAGTGGTATGTGGACAAACCGTTGGAGCCCTGCCTCCCCTTTGGGTCGACAACTCTAATCCTCGATCTTTGCTTGTAGATCGCTGTGGTGTCCAAAGTCTTGCGCCTTCGTGGAGTAGACAGCGTGACCCAGGCGGCGCTAAGCAAGTCTGCATTTCCTCCACGGTGCGTGCTTAACTAATTTCCAAATTTCATGGTGGTCTGTCAACCAGGCTAAGCGAGCTGGTCCTTCTGTCCTTGAGGGACCCCACTGGAGTTATTTCTAATCCATGATCCGTCCACAGGAGGTGCTAAGACACGGGCTGAAGTGTGGTTGTTGTGGCTTCGTGTAGAAGTGTTTCAAGGAGCCCTGGCGGCTGTGGAGCTGGTTGGCCTGCCCAGCGTGGTTTACTGTCGGTGGCGCTGGGACGTCGAGCACGAGGCGGCGTCCTAGAGTGGCCCACAGTGGCCTGCAGCCAGGTTTGGCAGCTTCGGAGCCGAGGTATAGGAGTTACCTTTATTTAGATTATACAGATAGTTAAGTAATCACAAATCACTGGCCAATTGCATTCACGACCCTTAGTTTTCATAAGGAAGTAGGATTTAAATTATACACAGTGTTTGTATGGTTGATGGGAGCGGGATAATTGTGAGTATCCTTACAAATAAACATCTTGTTGCACCAAAACCTTGGTTTAATTCCTCACCTGCAGCGACCCGCTACCCTGTGTAGAAATTTCATTACAAATCGGCGCCCGAACAGTTTTTGACAGTGTTTGCAAGGTTTGCTCTGTGTTTTATCTGCGGCTAAATCACAGGTTGGTCAGTGATCATATAGGTAATTAGGTAATATTGAATATTTTGTCTTGTTTCACATTTAAATAAAAACAAGGTGTCAAATTCATTGAACTCATTATACCTACTTGTTATTGTGTAGACCATATTATTTTTACCTGTTTTATATTACAGTTGCTACTTGCAATTTAACAATTGCAGTTGGCAATTCATATGTGAATGTGAATTAGCTGAATTACTATCCATTTTGCTAAGTAGTGTTTGAAAACCAAGTTTAAACCAAGTGTAAATTTAACTTATAATAAATCATAAAATTAATCACAATAGTCAATAAACCAACTACAATCAAATTATATACTTTAAAAGTGTGTGTTAATGAGGACAATTGTAAGTAAATTGTCAACAGTTTGAAACAATAATTGAAACAAACATTTTAAGTATCAGTCACATGTAAACAGTTGAGTTTTGGTAAATTTTGATAATTGTTACACAAACAAAATAAGTGAATATATTCCAACATTGATAGTTTCTGGTTAAGCTTATATTTTACCATTGTGGATTAATGCATTTGTTCAGGGTGTAATTAAGTAAATACATAGCCATAAAAAATATTTTACTAAAATAAATACATTAACATTCATTTAAATAATTACAAAACAAAGTAACATTGTTGTTTACGTTTTGTTTAGTACTAAATAAACATAGTACAATAACAGGTAGTCTTTAGTAGTTATAACTAAAATAAGATAATTATTTTGTAATCGTGTTTGCACGTGGCCCGTTGACTTATTTTATAAAATGGAAGAAAAACCAATTGTTTTTCACCTGCTGCATAAAGATGAGTTAATTTATGAAGTGAAGATACGTGGTGAACAGCCAGTTGATTCTTACCCTGGCTTAAAGACACAAATTCGAGAGTTAGCAAACAAAATACCTACTGATGAGATAGACTCCTTCTTAGGTGACTTATCAGTTGAGTTCCAGTGTATAGCTGATAAATTGGTCGAATTGTCGAAATTGACTGCTGACGCGCGACTTTCCTTGAAGAACCTGAACAGAATCCAGGCCCTGAGTAACCACTTATTTCATAGATTGGGGCGTTTGCAACCAACAACCCCAGATGACTGTGAGTTGTATACCGAATTAAATAAAAACATACAGTGATTACTCAGAGGGTGGACAATTTGTTCAGATTGTACAAGAGTAGCCAGGACTTACAGGACGAAGATGAGCCCTCTTCTAAACATGAGTCAACGCACACTCAGGTTGGTCAGGTTGTTAATGTGTCTTGTAATAGGAATAAGGGTGTTCACACATTGAATTTGAAGTTTAATGGGAAGACAAGTGTTGTTGCGTTCATAGAACGCTTAGAGGAGTTATGTCAAAGTAGGCATATTTCAAACGATGAACTATTTGCTTCAGCTATTGAATTGTTTATTGAGGAAGCTTCTTTTTGGTACCGCGGCGTGTGCACTGAGGTTCGTGGGTGGAGTGACTTAAAAAAGCTCCTTCTAGAAGAATATTTGCCATTCGATTTTGACTATAGATTAATGCAGGAAATCCGTACACGTACACAGGGTCCCGATGAAAATATCACAATTTATTTAAGTATAATGAAAATTTACTTTAATAGACTGAGGAAACCTATTAGTGACGAAGAACAGTTAACAATTGTTAAATACGGAATAAGGCCATTCTATTCGTCACAATTAGCGCTAACTCGAATTAATTCGTGGTCGGAATTGAAGGAACACTGTAGGTTATTGGAACATGCTAAATATCGAGTGGGGGCGTTCAAAGAGCCGCCTCCAGTGTCGAATGGGTTGTTGTGCCCCGACTTAGCTTGTCAGTCACACAATAGGCAGACCTATATGACAGTGGATGCGGTTATCAATAACCCCAACGAGCTCTTCTGTGTTCAGTGTCGGATAAATGGTCACGTTTTGAAGGATTGTAGGGCACCAAAGTCCATATTATGTTATCGATGTGGAGAAAAGGGAGTTACAATGCGTGATTGCCCCAGATGTACCGCCGGTCCGTCACGTGGTCCAAAAAACGAGTAGGGGTGGGCCGGGACTTTGTCCCGCCTGCAATGCATAAAAAGTTTGTGCACGGCAGGAGGGATAAACCCCTGGTTCACGTCATAGCTGGTAATGACCATCGACCATTTAAAAACGTCTCCATTTACGGATCTGTGCATAGTGGCTTGCTTGACTCGGGTTCAGAAATATCTATAATAAACAATAACATTTTACACAGTTTACCCAATCACGTCACTAGGTACAGGTCACATGATCTCGACGTAATAAAAACAGCAAACGGCTCGTCGTCTCCCGTCACTGGTTATGTATACCTACCGGTTACGGTTGACGTTAAGACTGTTGTTGTCAAGTTTTATATCATACCCGGCGTGACGACGGACTTGTTATTAGGTATTAATTTTTGGAGGGCCTTTGGTATAGCTCCGGAGGTCCTCGCGTTATGTGGCACGGTTCCCGAGAGGAACGTTAGTGATTGTGAGGTTTCTGAGGTTCATTTGAGTGACTTTGATTCTCTTAATGAGATTCAAAAGTGTCAGGCGTTAGAGGTTATACAGAAATTTGAAAACATTTCTGCGGAGCGTAAAGGTTTAGGACGCACCAATCTCATTGCACATACAATTGATACGGGTGATGCCGTACCCATTAAACAACGTTTTTATAGGATGTCACCCGAAAGGTTAAGGGAACTTAACCGACAGTTAGACGAGATGTTGCGCGACGACCTAGTAGAGCCTAGCACTAGCCCATGGAATAGTCCCGTCACTTTAGCACCTAAAGCTGACGGTTCTCTTCGATTTTGCTTGGACAGTCGCAAACTTAATGATGTTTCCAAACACGACTCTTACCCCTTACCGTATATTTCACAAATATTAGATAGCTTGAAAGAGGCCAAATATTTAACATCAATAGACTTAAAGTCGGCTTTTCATCAAATTCCGTTACATCCGTCATCGAAAGAAAAGACTGCATTTACAATTCCTGGCCGCGGTCTATATCAGTACAAAGTGATGGCTTTCGGTTTGACTTCAGCACCAGCTACGCAGCAGCGTCTGATGGATCGATTGTTTGGACCCGAGTTTGAAGGAAAGGTCTGGTCATACTTGGACGATCTAATCTGCGTGTCGGCCACCTTTGAGGAACATTTGGCTCTGCTGCGTGCCGTGGCTGCTCGTTTTGAAAAGGCGAATCTTACAATAAATCTGGCCAAATCAAGTTTTTTTCGTAGTCAATTGAAGTACTTGGGCTATGTAGTTGACCGGCATGGGTTAAGAACGGATCCCGATAAAATTAGTGCTATCAAAGATTTCCCCACCCCCGCCTCTAGAAAGGATGTGAAGCGTTTTCTGGGAACCGCCTCCTATTACAGACGCTTCATTAAAAATTTTAGTTCAATTGCGGGACCACTAAACGCTCTCACATCTACGCGCAAAGGCGCCCCGCCTTTTGATTGGTCCGCTCAGGCTAATAAGGCTTTTGAAGATTTAAAAACCGCTTTAACAAGTGCCCCGGTTCTGGCTTGCCCAGATTTTGACCAACCTTTTGCCGTTCACTGCGACGCCTCCGATTTCGGGATAGGCGGTACCTTAACGCAGACTTGTGATGGTGAAGAACATCCGATTGCCTTTTGTAGTCGCGCACTAACACCCTGCGAGCGTAACTACTCTGCTACAGAAAGGGAAGCACTAGCGGTGGTGTTCGTGGTAGAACATTTCCGCCCATACCTAGAGGGAAGCAAGCCATTTAAAATCTTCACGGACCACGCCAGTTTGAAGTGGTTTTTGAATTTGAAGAACCCTAGCGGTCGATTGGAGAGGTGGGGCTGTCGCTTGTCACCTTATAATTTCACAATAGAACATAGGCGCGGTATCGATAATGTGGTGCCTGACGCGCTCTCCAGAGCGGTGCCAGTATCCACCTTGGAACCCGCGACAAATGATCCGTGGTATTGTGACATTTATAAGCGTTGTCGTGATAAAGCTAGGAGTTGTCCAAATTTTCAAATTATTAACAATAAGCTATTTCGATATACCAAGTCAAAGAGTAAACTGCGATCAGACTATGACTGGAAGGAGGTTGTTCCAAGTGACTTAAGACATGCTATTCTAATGGGGAACCACTCAGAGCCAACGGCAGCTCACTTAGGAATAGCCAAAACCTACCAGAGGTTGAAGTTGCGTTATTTTTGGCCTGGTATGTACCAAGATACAATCAAGTTTATTTCCGAATGTGACGTTTGCAACGCTTATAAATGCCCCAATGTTAAGACACCGGGTTAATGGGTAGTGCTAGGGTCTGCTCGCGTCCATTCCAGTGTCTCAGTATTGATATTGTTGGGCCTTTACCTATGTCTAGGATGCAAAATACTAACCTGCTTGTGGTGTCGTGTTATTTCACAAAGTATTGCTTATTGTTTCCTTTACGCCGTGCCACCGGTAAGGTGATAGCGCAACGGCTCGAGGATCATGTGTTTCTTGTCCATGGAATTCCACAAACAATTATGTCTGACAATGCTTCTAACTTTTGCGGCCACGAGGTTCAGTCATTATACCGCAAATATCAAATACCTCAAGTACATTTTGGGCCTGTTTATACGCCTCAGGTTAATCCCGTAGAGAGACAAAATCGGACTATTTTGACAGCTGTCTCTAGTTTTGTCGGTACCGACCATCGTACCTGGGACGTTAATATACACAAAATTCAATTTGCAATAAATACATCTGTGAGTTTAGCTACGGGTTATACCCCTTTCTTTTTAGTGCATGGACGTGAGGCTGTGGCTGATGGTAGTATTTACAAAAATTTCGAAGACCTTAATGAAATTATCTTTTCGTCACGTAGTGACCTTTACAATAATTTGGGCGAGCTTAAACAGGTGTTTGCTGAGGTTAAGGAGGAGTTAACGAAGGCTCACCAAATAAATGCTAAATACTACAATCAGCGGCGGCGAGATCTGGAGTTTGAGATTGGGGATATTGTGTGGAAACGATCCTTTAAACAAAGTGACGCATCTAAGTATTTTGCATCCAAGTTGGCCCCAAAATATGAAAAATGTCGTGTGGTTAGGAAACTCTCGAAATTAGTATATGAGTTGGAGGATGGGAATGGCAAACCTGTAGGAAAATGGCATATTAAAGATATGAAAGTGGTACCGGAAAGGGGCTGACTCTATGTAGAGCTGGTCGGTAGGATGACAATAGTCGTTACTCGCATCTTATCCCACGGAACAGAAAGTGATCCTTTGGAACACCAACTCTTTTATTTTTATTTTTTTACAATTTTCTTTACAGGCATATTTATGCCCTTTTTTTTACAAACTTTTTTTACTTTAAATTTTAATCGAGTAGGTGGGTGTCGGACGCACGGCCCGCGTCAGTCGCCTTCGCTCGCCGTGCCGCCGACGCCGACTAATCTCGACCCTGGTGGGTCAGTCCCAGCATTGCGTAACAGCATGTGTTACGTTTTTATTGCTATTTCGTTTATTATTTTTGTTTGTTTTAAGGGTGTGTGAACGTCGGACGCGCGGCCCGCGCTGGTCGCTCTCGCTCGCCGCGCCGCCGACGTTGACCACTCGGTAGCTTAGGCGGGTCTAGCTGACCTTTTCTGGAGAGAGCTTTTGTCGTCAACTCTGGTGGTCTCTCTCCATGTGACGTGGACGTTTCGGTATGTTATACATAACGTTCTCACTATACTTTTATTTTCTAACCTGACTTGAACGGTGATCGCCCTTGCTTGCTGTTTTGTTGAGACCGTGTTGTCGCGAGGGTTTTAAAAAAAAAAAAAAAATTTTTTTTTGGTGCAACTTATTTCGTTTCTTGCCGGGTTTTCAGGGTTACGTGGAGGTAGCTGGGGGCCAGCTGGAATTTCTCTCCTTTTTGTCGGGAAATTCGTCTGGGAGGAGGGGTGTTGTAAGGTTGTCATTTTGACAGGTGACAGCAAGAGTTTTCGAGTCAATGTTTTTTCTGTTCATCTCATAATTCGGCGTTTTTTCATTTGACTTAAGGACATTTAAATTAATCTCCGTTTGTGTAGATCGTTTACAGGAATATGGATTCAATAATTATTTTCTCTTAATGGTTGGTTTTGGAAAGTAAAAATTTGGATTTTGACTCTAGTGATGTCCTTCAAAAAAAAAAAATCGTACATGGCAACAGTGACAGCTCTACGAGCATGAGGCCGCGTTTTGGGTGAGCAGCCATTTTGATTGATGGTTGAAGAGTAGTTGTGTTCCTAAGTGGGAATTATTTTCTGTTTTTGGTGAGTTCCTCTTGATGGACCTGGTAAAGGCGTCTGAATACGCTGTCAGCGTTTCTCTTTACTTATTTTTCATTTTTGTTTTCAGTGGGGTATTGTGGTGTGTGTGACGTGGAGCGACTCACGTAGTGTCTTCCGGAATTCAGTGGTATGTGGACAAACCGTTGGAGCCCTGCCTCCCCTTTGGGTCGACAACTCTAATCCTCGATCTTTGCTTGTAGATCGCTGTGGTGTCCAAAGTCTTGCGCCTTCGTGGAGTAGACAGCGTGACCCAGGCGGCGCTAAGCAAGTCTGCATTTCCTCCACGGTGCGTGCTTAACTAATTTCCAAATTTCATGGTGGTCTGTCAACCAGGCTAAGCGAGCTGGTCCCTTCTGTCCTTGAGGGACCCCACTGGAGTTATTTCTAATCCATGATCCGTCCACAGGAGGTGCTAAGACACGGGCTGAAGTGTGGTTGTTGTGGCTTCGTGTAGAAGTGTTTCAAGGAGCCCTGGCGGCTGTGGAGCTGGTTGGCCTGCCCAGCGTGGTTTACTGTCGGTGGCGCTGGGACGTCGAGCACGAGGCGGCGTCCTAGAGTGGCCCACAGTGGCCTGCAGCCAGGTTTGGCAGCTTCGGAGCCGAGGTATAGGAGTTACCTTTATTTAGATTATACAGATAGTTAAGTAATCACAAATCACTGGCCAATTGCATTCACGACCCTTAGTTTTCATAAGGAAGTAGGATTTAAATTATACACAGTGTTTGTATGGTTGATGGGAGCGGGATAATTGTGAGTATCCTTACAAATAAACATCTTGTTGCACCAAAACCTTGGTTTAATTCCTCACCTGCAGCGACCCGCTACCCTGTGTAGAAATTTCATTACAAGTGTGATGCTTATATTGCCTCATCCTCAACGTGGCGTTTCAAGAATTGTGGCGTTCGCCTGTGATACCTTGTCCGTCCACCATTGGTCGTTTTTCGGCTAAAGATAATGATGAGTATGAATCCCCTTAACAGTAAGGTATAGTCTCAAAATATTCAAGAATCAAATGGCAAATTTAGCAAGTATATCGGAAATCCAAACAACCCCCTAAGTTATGCATAGCCGAGTTTAGGAGTTCCCTTCTACACTTTTCCTTTTCCAAACCAATTCGGAAAGTAGAGTCGGATTTAGGAGTTAGTTTTCAAATTGGTCAATAATAGGTATGCGGTCATCCGTCAATACATTTGTTTTATTGAAACTTATTTTTTTATTTAGGCTAGCTTTACCCGTTGTTTCGCTTGCATGAGACATTTGGTCCAGCAGCTGCTCAAAGGCACACCGCGTTTTTTAAACGCGCCGTTGACTAAGTCACGATTATATATTTGTTCAAAAAAAGGTGAGGTGCAAAGGACCTAATTGAACTTCCGGAATTTTGCAAAATTCCCATGAATATTTCAAAAATTACAAAATAGTCTTTATTTAATGCACATGAAAAAACACGTGAAAAAAGTAGACTACGTATTATTCCAAATATAGGGATATCTGCATAACAAACTTCATCCAAATCGATCCAGAGGTTTATATAAGCGTGAAAAAGTAACAAACATTCACAATATTTCGTATGTATAATATTAATGGGATGCGAGACCTGCCGAGGTGAACTTAATAATAAAGTAATATTGGTACCAAGATAAAGACACAAGTATATTAGTTTACCGTAATACCGAATTCGGAACACGTCGGGTATAATCATCAATACGAACCTTTATAAGGTCTGTAGGTATAATATAATAAGTTTTATCTACGTTAATTCTATAAAGGTGAAACACAGTAATATTCGCCAACCGATTAGCAATTTGGCGAATATTTTAAAAGCAATAAATTTGTTATGCCAAGATAAATAAAAATGTAAGCACACTTTTTTTTTACCCAATCACGGGAAAACAAAAAGGAAAAGTTATCTAAGTATATATATAAAATTCTAAACTGACTGACTGACTGTTGATATATCAACGCACAGCCCAAACAACTGGACCTAAAGACTTGAAGTTTTGCACATAGATACTTTACACAATGTAGGCATCAACATGCATCCACTAACGAAGGATTTTTGGAAATTCCCACGGGAATGATAAAAATGGGATTTATTTATTCGATTCCAAGTGACCCTATCTCAGTAACTATAATAACTAGACTCTTCAAATATGACACACAAGTAGGTATTACATTAATTTCAGGACTTTTGGAAATTTCCAGGGAATAAGGAAAAATAGGTTATATAATTCAGTTCAACGGAATCCTATGAACTATAATTACTGGACTCTTCAAATTTGGCATAGAAGTAGATGATTATAATAGTAAAAGGCAATTTTAAGATTTTTCCGAAATTCCCACGAGATAAGGAAAAAACAAGCTTTATATTCAGTTCAACGGGATCGATTTTTCGTGTTACTGGTCGTAGAAAACTGAAATTTGATATTTAGGTTTCTTGGGGAGTGTTGGGGAGCGCTACAAAAGAATTTTCCGAAATTCTGACGGCAACGGGAAAAAACTGAATTTTTCATTTTACTGGTCGTAGAAAGCTGAAAATCGGCATGTAGGTTGCTTGGGGAGTATTGAGAGGACTTTCCAAAACCCACGGGAACGGGAAAAAACGGGATTTTGCGTTTTACTGGTAGTAGAAAGCATAAATTTCAAAATTCAAAAGTTTATACTGTAAGTAGGCCGCAAAAGGCTCTTTAACGGACTTCAAAAAAAGGAGGAGGTTATGGATTCCACTGTAGGTATGTATTTTTTTATGTATGTTCACCGATTTCTCGGTCAATTGTAAACCGATTTTAAAAATTATTTTTTTATTCGAAAGAGTATTCTCCCGTGGTGGTTCCATTGTCATTGTTTTCTCAAGCTATTTAAATATTTGCGTCTGGTAGACATCATCTCATGTTGATAAGCTGATGATGGAAGGTAGAACTCCTTAACGGTTAGGAGTTGAGGATATTTTAGCCTGGTTATTTTAGTGCCCGCTTCCGAATTAGTGAAAAACATTGTATATAACGAAATACTGTACAGAACCGTATCTACCTGAACTTTAGTCGGGCTTACTTTCACGCTTGCTTGCACGCTTACTTGCACGCTTGCTTGCTTACGTGCATGCATGCTTGCAAGCTTGCTTCTTTGAAATACTCATGGTACACGAGATCGCGAGAGCCTATAATGTCCTGCTGCAGAGAACAGGCCTCCTCTCAGAAAGAGAAGGCTTGGACCGTAGTTCCCAAGCGGGCCCAGTGCGGATAGGGAACTTCATATATATGCATCATTGAATTTCATCGCAAGTGTGTAAAAGTTTCCCCGCGACGTTTTCCTTTCGCAGGAAAGTTCATGGTAAATATTCGAATATAATTTCATGAATAAATTATGAAAAACTCAGAGGTAGGTACATACGAGCGAACCCACGGTCTTCTCTTTAAAATGCCGTGGGTCAAACCACTGGGCCTCCGTGACTTACATTTTCAAATAACATACCTTCACTATTAAAACATAGCGACATACTCTATACACATACCACAATCTTACAAATTTCGATAATCATTAGATTGTAAGTTTCAGCTTATTGTTTCATTCGTTATGCAAAGTCGTTGCCTTTAAAGTCCTTCTTATCCTTCTTATCCCTAGGGATTTAAGTACGTTGTTAAAATTAGCCCTGCTAAGATTTATAATAGAATTTAGGTATAATCCAGTATGTCACGTAACCTAAATAACAGTTTTCGAAGTAAAGGTTCTTTCGTTTCATTAGGGGAATCAGAATCAGACCAGATATTTTGCGGGAATACATTTTATAATTAAAGATGTTACAGTTTTCTTTTGTGCTATGCATTAATTTGCAATAAATAACAATCTTAGAAAATCACATTAAAGTAAATTATTTTAAGGCGAAACACATAAAACACATTTTTTTATCTAAACGTTCTTCCCATCCGAATTATGTTATTTCTATACAAAAAAATGTTGTTCGAAACTCTTGAGTTCCTCGACAAAAAATCCTAACACTGTTTTCTCGTTAACAAATATTGCACAGAACTTGCCATTTAGGCGTCATATAAATTGTAACGGCTAATTAAACTACCTACAGCAGCGCGGTCAGGCCGTGTGGGAAAACAAACTTACCTACTTATTTGAGATAGCGCGAGCTTCTGAAATTAAGAGAAATGTTACTAAGTAGCCAGTGTTACGAGACTTTATTATCAATTATCTGATGCACTGGAAAATATAGTTTAATAAAATAGCACGTAGGAAAATGAAATGAGCCTATGCGTATTATGCTGATAGATGATATATTACATTCGTGCAGTTAAACAGTATACTAAAACATTAAACTATAAAATCAAAAAATCCGACTGCCAAAACTAAAAGGAAGAAAATAAGTCTAGTGGTCTAGAACTCTGTTAAGTAGCTAATTTAAAGTTCAACAGTCGGGACCCATTACTAAGAGTATTTTAGCGTCACGATTTGAATGGGTCCCGACTGTTGAACTTTAAATTAGCTACTTAACAGAGTTCTAGACCACTAGACTTATTTTCTTCCTTTTAGTTTTGGCAGTCGGGTTTTTTGATTTTTTGTATTTAATTTTTTATTTTACACTTTTTTGATATTTATATGAAAACGGTGGATTAAAAATATTATAACCCATATATATTTAGAATGGGCTAGTTATTAGCTTTCATTTGATACCCATATTGCCATATTATATATCATGCCACGTGTGTATTACATTTTGTTTTAAGCGTTTGCTCTTGTAATTAACTTAACAATTAGTTAATATTAATAGCATTATGTGAATCTAAGTGTTACCCATTGCTGTGTTGCGTAGAATTTATGATCTTTGTGTGGAAGTTTGCATGGTAATGTACATCATATTTTTTTTTAGTTTTATCATTCTCTTATTTAAGACTAGCTTTTGCCCGCGACTTCGTCCGCGTGTACTTTAGTTATCAGGGCATATGTTTTAATTAATCCCCGTTATAATTGTGAAATTTGTATCTGTGTGCATAGCGTAAAATTAATTATCTCGTGTGCTTCCGGCGAGAACCGAATCTTACTCTAGAACCCGAAGTAGTTATATATTCGAAATTGCACTGTACATAATATTTTGTAAATTAGGTAAATGATAAATAAGAACGGATAATCACACAAAAATTAAGCTTAAGTATATTAATATTAAGTATTGATTTTATCATGCACAACCCGCTGAGTATTTTTTAAGTTAGGTACCTACTGCATAATTATTTGCAAAAAAAATTCACACATCATTTTAAATATCAATTTAATTTCCACATTTTAGTTGTACATTTGGCCCCTATTGAAGTCGCCAACACCATACGGATCATTTTAAATTGTGACCAGCCATATTTTTAGTCTAGAAATAAGAAAGTCTCATAGAAACTCCCCCCCCTAATAAATCGAAAGCTACTTCTTCTTTCTTTATCTTTGCCTACGCAGTTCATTTTTATTTTTTATCAAGACCCTGTAGGTATACCAATTTTCATAATGCTAAGTCCAGAAATGAGAAAAGTTCCATACAAACTTTACCCCCCATTTTACCCCTTTAGGGGTAATTTTATCCATGTCACCTACACATATAATTTTTAATTCTAATCGAGAACTTATACACCTATTTTCATACTTCTAAGTTCAGAAATGAGAAAATCACATATAAACTTCACCCCCCTATTTTACCCCCTTAGGGGATGAATTTCTAAAAATCCTTTTTTAGTGCTCACTTACATCATAAAAAGAACCCCTGTACCAAATTTTAAGTTTCTAGGCCTAGCGGTTTGTGCTGTGTATTGATCTATAAGTCAGTCAGTCAGTTTCTTCTTTTATATAAATAGAAGTTACTGGGGGGGAGGGGGGCACACATTTTAACACTTTGGAAGTGTCTCTCGCGCATACTATTCACTCGTGGCTGTGACAGACAGACATGACGAATCCATAAGGGTTCCGTTTTTTTGCCATTTAGCTACGGAATCCTAAAAATGAAAGTTTCAAATGAACAGAGGCCCGAATCCGATGTTTGAAAAATCACAATAAAGAGGGTTAGTCACACTTTATAGAATGTGATTTACCACGTTCTATTCATGCTTTAAATTCACCACAAGTTTGTTTGCTGACTTTCCTGCGATTCGCTTTAGATTCTAGCCATACTTGTCAGGCAGACACAAATCTAATAAGCCAGGTTAAACTAGGACACGGTTTAACTTCACTGTCTGTAGTAGATATATTAAGCGCATTAAGGACTTTGTCGTCCTGCATCCGGCTCCCTATTTTGAAGTAAATCACCGGATAACAATGTAGCATTTCATTGTAGGAATAAGATCCGATTTTATGCTGTACCTACTGTGTACTGCTCGTGTCAATTTGTATTTAACTCTTTTTTTCCCCCTCAACATCTAATTAATAATGGTCATAAACTGCTAATTTAGGTTAATGAATACTGTCTTATCATCATCATCATCATCCCAGCCTATATACGTCCCACTGCTGGGCACAGACCTCCTCTCACAACAAGAGGGCTGTCTGTGGGCTGGTCTGTGAATACTGTCTTATAATTATGAATAAAATGCAAAATCATTTGGAAAGATATATTTTGTTTTTTAACTGCTAAAATTATGAATAGCATAATCAGAATCGATTCATACCAGTTTCCATTTATTAATAAATTTTTAAGCGCTGTTCTTAAAAATAATAAGGTGGCTTACAATTCCCATTTCAATTCAATTGACAATTTTCTACGACAAAGCATGCTAAAGTGTGATTTTGTTTAATTGATGCCTGCTAAGCCAGTTTCCAGTCACATAGCTACAAATTAAAAAAAAAAAACGAACTGGACTTTGATCCGCTGAGGTTTTTTTTTGGAAATTTGTTGACACCCTAGAATGGACATAAAGGATCATTTTTATCCTAGACTACATAGTTTTCGCGGGATAGTGACAAACGACTTCTTTGCAGACGAAGTTGCGTGCAAAAGCTAGTTTACAATATTAATGATATTTTTAAATATATTTTTTTACAATATTCAATCAACCATTTTATTACGACGCAGATAAAAGGTCTATCCAAGCTTTTATCCCTTACAATTTCGAAACACGTGATCCAAAGAGGATGCAGCGAAAATTTCAATATGGAAAGAAATGTCCCGAAAAGCCTTCCTTCGTTAAACTCCAAAATAAACTGAATCCGTCATTAATTCTAGTCCAATAATCACCTGGAGCAGGATGGAATCTGAATTATATCTTTTGTATTGACCCCTCATTATCCTGAATATTCGAGCGGAATCGACCAATCTGCAATCAGTGCGGAGCTCTGGGCCGTAAGATTTTCTTTGCGAGTCTTTAATAACGTCGCAATCGCAATTATGAGTTATCTTTTTTTTTTTGGTACTCACTGGACTAGCCATTTCAGTTTCAAAACTGGAATTTTGAAGTATTCTTAAAACCCAGCATCGCATCGCAGTCATCATCATCAGCCGGAAGACGTCCACTGCTGGACAAAAGCCTCCCCCTCAGAACGCCATAATGAACGACAACTCGCCACTTGCATCCACCGGTTTCCCGCAACTCTCACGCAATATACGCTTGTAATAAAAACTAACAAGTATTAGCTTTACAATTATAAATTTCAACAATGCCTTAAGTTAGACGAATACTCTTATTTTTATTTAGCACTAACTGTTGCCCACAGCTATCAATGAGTCTATGAAATGTAATTAAATTAAATACTGTCAATTTCATCCAAGTTGGTCGACAGCTCCCCGTTGGCGAAAAATTCGTTTATCAATCGTCTGTGGGAACTAAGCAATGTTCTAGAATACTTAAGTACTAGGACCAAATTTCATTCAAATTCGTTCAGCTTGTAAGAATGAAGAGGCAACAGACAGAGTCACTTCCGCATTTGAATTGCCGCTGGACCTCTTTTATTATTAAAGCATTCGCCCGTGACTTGGTCTGCCTAGAATTTGGTTATAGCTATCCCACAACTACGTAATTTTCGGGAACAATCTAATCTATGTTCTTTCCAGAATCTTCCAGATGACGACCAGATGGCCTAGTGGTTAGAGAACCTGACTACGAAGCTTGAGGTCCCGGGTTCGATTCCCGTGTCGGGGCAGATATTTGTATGAAAAATACGAATGTTTGTTCTCGGGTCTTGGGTGTTTAATATGTATTTAAGTATGTATCTATCTATATAATTATCTTTATCCGTTGCTTAGTACCCATAACACAAGCTTTGCTAAGCTTACTTTGGGACTAGGTCAATTGGTGTGAATTGTCCCGTGATATTATTATTATTATTATTTCCAGAATCTCAAACTATCTGCATACGAAATTTCAGCCGAATCGGTTCAGCGGTTTAAACGAAAAAGTAAGACAGATAGACAAACAAGAGGTACTTTTTACCCGAATGCTCGAAGGAGGGTTATGCATTTATAATATTAGTAAGAATATGATCTCTTGTAAAGTAAGAATTTTTCCTGTCTTACTAAAGAAAAGTTTTAAAGATTTCGTAAGTTATTCACCTGATCGTGTATCTCGCTCGAGTTTTCTTCTTAGATCTTCCTTGACAAATTTAATTGAATTATTATAATATTTTCCAATTTGGCAGTTTTCCAATACCTACACCAGGTATGGCGAACCTTTACGTATCAACGTGCCATTTTTCTAAACAAATGTTTAATGAGGTCATAGACGTGCCATCAAATAATTTCTAGTTTGTGATTATTGGGAAAATAATAATAATAAATGCTTTCAACTCAAAACATTTATTTACTACAGAGTAGGAAGATTTTGCAATGTTTCAATTAAACGCGTAATTAAAATTAAAGTAAAATAATCGAGCAATTCTTGCATATATATACGACCGGATGGCCAAGTGGTTAGAGAATCTGACTACGAAGCTTGAGGTCTCGGGTTCGATTCCCGGCCGGGGCAGATATTTGTATGAATACCCTTGATAATACGAATGTTTGTTCTCGGGTCTTGGATGTTAATATGTATTTAAGTATGTATTTATCTTTATAAGTATGTTTATCCATTGCCTAGTATCCATAGTACTAGCTTTGCTTAGTTTGGGACTAGGTCAATTGGTGTTAGATGTCCCATGATATTTATTTATTTATATAAATATATATTTCGGGTATCTCGGAAACATACACCAACCCCTATTTTAAAATCAGTTTCGATCAATTTAACGACTACTCTTCACCCATCCCCCTATGTCGTACTCGTACTAGAGGTGATAGACAAAGACAAAAATGTTAAGTAATTGTTGACAAATAAGTATATTAATTTAGAAAACATACATTTAAGTTATCGAATGATACTCATAAATATTGACACTTCAATCCATCCATATAATCGCCGATAATCACCAAAGTTACTTTAAACAATTCTCCGAGTCTAGGCCTAATGTAAATACTACAACTGAATTGAATTACGGGCTTTGAAACCATAATTTTAACAACGTCAAAATTTATGATAACCTGATCTAGTGTTACTGGTATTTTGGTGACACGGCAGTGCGTCGGCCAAGTGTCTTGTGATGACTATGTTGTATTTTATCACAATATCTAGAAGCACGCTTGGTCACAGCTGAAGATTTGGAACTTCTGTACGCTGTTCTGTTCAGTACCTAAATAAGCGTCTGGCGATCAGTTCAGAGGTAAGTAACGACACCTAAATCAGCTCCCATGTTGACAACCAATCACAAAAATGTTGATGTTAAAATCAGCTGACAGATCTGAACACGACATATTTATACTCGCCTTTGTCGGCTCTAGTTAGTACAAGATCCCACAGTATTAATTTTATTTTCTATAAAATTTCATGGTGAAAACATTCAATAATGTTCTGCAATTACGCATTCATGATGTTATATAGCAAAATTAAACCTTTTATGTTATTATAATACTTTTCAGATAGCTTGGGTACGGTGACATTTGCTTTTTCCATTCCACGCCATGAATGTTTCAGGCCAATATTTTATAAAAAAATATACTTGAATCTCGAAAGAACAAAAATAATAAATATCTCCATGTAGCTTAAAATATTTCGTAATAATAAAAACAAATCACTTAAAAATAAATTTAATAGTACGAGAGCGAAGGGCCTTGAATGCGTCTTTGTTTTGAGTGTTTCGTGTTGTTTGATGTTTTGAACTGTTACTTTGTTATTCAATTTTGTTATTACGGTTTTTGTTAAAAAAAATTACGTTATTAGTTTTGATATAGTGCCCAAAAAAAGACAGCATTGTTTGTGAGATCCCGTTATACAAGCAAAAACACTTGCTACGCGGGCGAAGCCGTAGGCGTAAACTAGTTAAAAATATAAACTATCCATAATAAAATCGATTACACACCCTTAGCATATTTAATCGAAAATCGCAAAAAATCGATTCGAATTTACATTTTCACAACCCTTTAATTGCTTAATGACATGTGTCACCGTACCCAAGCTATTTTCAAAAGGATTATAGGATACTTTAATAAAATAAAAATATTGAAACTTAATTACTACAGACTCATAAATAGTCCTTAAAAGTAAAAAAAAACATCAAATTTTGGTCTGGTAAATTGACTTCATCATCTCATGTCTAGCTGCATACGTCTCACTGCTGAGCAGAGGCGTTCTCTCAGAATGAGGGCTTTGGCCGTACACACAGCATTGAATTTCTTTGCATTTATGGGCAGGTTTCCTTTCAATTTCTCCGTCGCCTAAATTTTTTTTTAATACATATATTTTATTACATGTATATCACGGGACACTTGAATCAATTAACGTAGTCCTAAAGTAAGCAAAGCTTGTATTATGGGTACAACTCAAGGTTAATTTGAAATGTAGGCTGAAAGAAGTGGTAGTAGCCTAATGGTTTGATCTATAGCCTCTCAAACAGAGGGTGGCGACGTGTTCGAACATGGGCTTAGCTCCGAGTTCTTTCGAATTTACGCACGAAATTACATTTGAGATTTACCAAATGGACTTATTCCCATTCTACCACTTATTTTCTTTTGTGTTTTTGCTGGCCAATAGGTACCTTCACACATTTTCATCTGTCCGTTTTCGTTTGTTGTTGGCTTTTGTTAATCCCCGCTCTGGCACGATTTCTCCCTTCTAAGGAAACCTCTCAACCTAATCCACCATTAGCAGCAATATAGACACTAAACCTTTCATTCACGTGATTATTCCTGAATTATCGATAAAACAACAATGAGCCATGAAAAAGCTGCACAAACAAACAAATTAACAAGATTTACTAGGACTGCAAATCTGCAAATAAAGCAATTTGCTTCGTGCAAATAAAGTCATGGATAAATCATTTAGCTTTGAGAAGCACTTTTCCCTGCCTTGAAAATAAAAATGTCAAGATCTACAATTAAAAGAATCGCTCAAATACGTAGTCTCATACTCTCACATTACTCCACCGTGATGATGTCACTTTTTGACTGTATAAGGTTTGCATGATGGCGTTTTATTTCTCGAAGGTAGCTGAAGATGGACTTAACACCAGTGAGACCATCCAGCCCTATCTCCAGTGACCCGGCTATATTCGTGGTCGATGCCAGAATCTGCCGAAAAAGGCCAACATCCCGAGCAGCATCCCCGCCCTTTTTATTAAGGAGACGAGGTGAAGATTCAATTGATTGACTCTTAATTCTTACAGTGTGATCTAAGGGAACACAGGAAGTAATGCGTCGCGCGTATGCTCAAATGAGAATAGACTAAGCACTGTGGGATTTCGGGTTACATATTCAGCCTCGGTTCGGGCCGTCATCTGAACGTGACTCGGGGGCTTCCTATGGCACTCGTTCCGGCAATTTCCGCTGTAAACGTGCCGCACTGTACGGCGTGAGCTGGGTAAGGTATATACAGTCGCACAGATGTATTGTTACTAATGTGATCTATGTGTGGGTAGATATCACTAAAACGAGAGATTCAAATGCCTTATGTATGAAGAAGCGTAAAAGTCTGAATTTATTAAAATAAAATCTGTCAAAATTTTCTAAGTTACGTTTTCTCTACTTAATCTTTTAACTGCCATTTTCTTTATAAGTACAGTCGAGGAAACTTAATCACGTCCCAGGGTGGATCCTTTTCGTAATCAATTTCGCTATGATTTCTTTGGCAAATGTATAGGATGTCATGTTCCGCCCTGGCACGTGATTATGTTTTCTCAACTGTATATAATATTTCTTACCTATATCGAAGAGTTGCAAAGTTTTGCAGTATTTTTATTAGCTGCATGAAATGTTTATTTTCAGTTTCATATACCTAACACTCAAATGCGCCAATGAGATTTAAAAAAACCGGTCAAGAGCATGTCGGGTCATGCTCAGTGTAGGGTTCCGTAGTTTCCGACCTTGCCTTAACTTAACTTTGCCTTAGAAATCATTTTTTACAAAAACTTAAAAACTGGTCAGCTTATTAAGTTGAAAATAATTTTCCTAGGAAGTTTTTTAAGCTTAACTTTTGTGATTTTTAACATATTTTTTAGACGTTCGGTTCAAAAATTAGAGGGGTGGGGGCCACATTTTTTGAACTTTCGGAGTAAATATTTTCGAAAATATTCACTTAATCAAAAATAGTTTTTACAAACCCGTATTAATTTTATCATACCTATCCAACGATATCCCACAATACAGGATGGAAATGAAAACTACGTGTATGGGAGGTAAACCTATTTTTTTTTTATTATTTTACCTCTTTGTCGGCGTGACTGATATTTATATTCATGTCAAACAACAGCTTTCTAGTACAAACGGTCTCTGAGCTTAGCCCCGGACAGACAGAGTTGACTACGGAACCCTAAAAAAATAGTAGTTCATTATATATCTGTAAAACCAGAGTCAAACTAAATTGCAAGTCTGTTGGTTCACGCGAGTAAATTCGCAGGCACCATCTATACCTAAACTAAAGTAGTTTAGCTAACTACACTTTAATCGTAGTTAGGTACGATAGATATCATATCATCAACGTATAGCGACCAATGTTATGTGAGTAGCAATTATGGGCGGTTGATTGACTTTCCATTAGGTTATTAAACGTAATCTTTTGCTGAAATGAAACGTCAGATCTCAATAAGATTGCTTATATCGATCAATTTGTCTGATATAACTTTTTCTTGCGATTGCTTTGTAAGGTATACGTAACAAGCTAGACCACCAAAAATTCATCAAAAATCTTATTTATAGTAATACATACATACATACATAAAATCACGCCTCTTTCCCAACGGGGTAGGCAGAGACTACATCCTTCCACTTGCTACGATTCTGGCATACAACTCTCGCTTCCTCTACATTCATCAATCTTTAAATCTCATCATTCATCTCTCTTTATTTTTAATTTATAGTAATATACAAATATATTATGAGTTTTGCTATGCGGTTCGGGCTTCAGTGTATTTAATTTAATCAGTGGTTTGTTTTCTTCTTCATTTACGTATTGATAATGTAACTTAAAGTTATTTACGAATTGGCATGCTACATTACTGTCATTACGACCTAAGACTACATAAATACAAGTTTTAATCAATGAGAGCCCTGGGAATTTTTGTTTACAATAAATACACCACGTAGAAATATTGTCCACGTTATTTTAATTAGGTACCTTAACATCTGCTCGAGATGGCTACGTACACTGAAAAAAAAATTCGATTATTTAGTAAATAGATTACAACTGGAACATTTACCTTGTTTGAATCAGCTGTGATGCCAATTGTAAGAATCAAACGTAATAATGCCTCTCACTTATATGTATCGGGCAATGAACCTGCCTATTTAATTGAAGAAAAAAGTATTTAGTTTGGTAATTATGCGAATTATAAAGACTGAGTTCAGATAACACGATTTTTATATATCTTATCGCTAGCTTGTTTCATTGGATTTTACTTAGTACTCTCTTATCGACCATTACATTACATACATAATATTAGCTTTGTTACAAGTATCGCCACCGGCATTTGCTGTCTTTTTATCACTTTATTAAACCATTTGACAGAAAGCTATTTTCATTTGTAATCACTATCCCGTTAAATTAGAATGAGTCGATTATGATCACACCCATAAAAATACCATTTGGAAGTAGGTAGTTAAAATAATATGCCTTGTTTCAAAGTCTGGCAACTCTGCTTCTTTTCATAGCCGAATAAGCCTTCAGAAGCTAATATTGTAACAACGACTCGAGAACAATTTTCTGCTAATCCGTAAAGCTTTTACCATTTTAAAACGGTAGTTTTGCATGCGTGATTTTTAAAATCAGCCGCCAAGTCCGTATCTATATTATAAACCCCCGGACCGTATCTATATTTAAAGACAGTATATCTATAAGGGGAGGCTTGTCCCACAATATCAGATTAAATTTCCCACATGAATACAATGAAGTATGACTTAAAAGCCGGAACTACATACGCACTTAGCTGAATATCACATTCCCGCCCTTACACCGCAGGAAAATCGATAGGCTGGGGAAAGGTGCACATATTAGTAGAAAATAATGTAATAAGCTAACAATAGAACCTGTGGATACCCAACTGGAGTTAATAAGAAAAAGATTAGGTAACTATGTTATGAAAATATTTCTTTATCACTTTGTGGGAGGTACCTACGTTAAATAAAGGTATACTTAAGAATGTATGGAACTCGTAATTTCATTGACATATATTCTACGTTAGTACATATATATCGATGCGTAATTTTTCTTGTTATTGAATTAACAAAAATATATGAGAAATATATAAATTGTACTCTAGTTAATGTTGTGCGGTTCCTTATTTATTTCGCGATAAAAAAATATGGCATTGCAGTAAAAACCTGCATGAACAGTAAAAATTTGCAAGGTTCGCAAGAAGAAAACAAATATACGTACGAGGTGAAATAAAAGCTTGTAATAAAACATTTTCCTTTATGTACATATTTTTTATTTCTATCGCATCAATACCTAGTTAGAAATAGGTAAACCTATAAAATCGCTTACTATGAATTTGATTATGAATAACTTTTTCCATTAAGTTAAATACCGTCAATAGGTTCATAAATTATGTACCATAAAAACAATGATTTCAACAAAAACATGGTGGAAAAATGTACTCAATCTCGATGGAGACCCATTATAAATAGTAACAATTCATAAATAGGCTTAGAACTACTTAGCTTATTTTATTTAGCAAAAAACAGGCCTCATTTTAGCCAAAAGTATTACTTTTTATAATTCATCTCCTAGGCTTGGCTATTACGAGATTTCACTGTTTTTTTTTCTTGACAAATTATCGAAATGAGTTCAAGACTTGGCGTGTTTTTAAAGCATAACTGTGTTTTAGTATAAGGTACTGCATATCTTTTTCTAGGCCATTTTTATCCTAATTTCATGTCTACGACGTTTTTGTGTGCACAATATTTCTTGTTTTCTTTTCTCATTTAGCTTTGTGAATTTATGCGCCATTAGAAAAAGCTCATCATATTATTATTTAACTTTTACTAAGGCGGAATTTCAAAAACGAAAATGATGTACTTAGTTTGGCGGGGCTCCTTGGCGGCGGCACTGCCGTAGGGGGGATTCGGGTAGCCCCGGACGGGGGGGTAGCACACACACACACACACACACACAAACATCACGGGTAGGCAGAGCACACGAAACGTCGCCGCTTCGGAGCCACTTTTAGCATTTTATAATATTTTTTTTTATTATAAATAGTGCACACCTTATAATGTTCGCAGCGGCGCTGCATTTACATTTTAAGGTGTGCACTATTTATCTATGTGTGCGTGATTGCCTAGAATCGACAATGACCGGGACTACCCGCCGTCCGGGGCTACCCGAATCCCCTACCCCCAGAAAACAACATTCTCTCGGATTCTATTATAAGTAATAATTTTTCAGGAGGTATAAAATATATTTTAGTGATAATATTTGTAGTATATTCAAATGGTAAACTCGTGCGCAATAAAAAAAATGATTAAGTTTAGATTACCGATAAAAAGAGATTATCTGCCTCTTGTATTAAAAGTGCGCTTTAATAGTCTAAGAATAGGTACTTAAAAAATACATAAACCGACTATTCCTATCGGTAGTCTGGTAGATATTATTACAGATACAAAGGAAAAATTTACTACCCATTTTAACCCTATAAAACCGTAAAATGTACCTAGAACCAATGAAACTAAAAATGTTTTTTTTTAATAATTGGAGAGTTTTACTGACTACAGATGACAAACTTGTTTTTTTTCCTTAAATTGTCTATGTGTGATGTGTATCTTTTGCATTTTTTTTGCGAATAGTGAATGAATGATTTTATTTCTATTTTATTGGCAATCACGCTGCACATCGTCAACCGCAATAGGTGACAGTTTGAAGATACGTTGCCAAAGAAGGTCTATATTATTGCTTATTTATTCCCAACGCGTAAAGATCTTAGCAATAAGTGCTTAGTAAAGAAAAATATATCAGGTATGTGGGGAGCGTGATTGAGGAAATATGATATGATACCCTCTTGACCTAGATCGTGCCTGGGTGCGTGTTAACAAAGTTTTAAAGTGAGGAATTGAATTTGCTGCTTTTGTTATGTGTTATGGAAGACGCTCGCACAACGTTTAGGTTAATCGTACAATTAGGAATTGGGCGCAAATTCTTTCTGGTGGTTTTTACTGATTTTATTGAAATAATAATAATAATAATTCGATAGGTAGGTATACAATCAATTATCAATAAATAGAAAAAATAAAGTAAAAAAAACAAAGAAGTGATTTTAGATTAAGAGGCACTCATTGCTTACTGTGAGTGGATATTGTGAAAAACAACTAAGATATCTGATGTACCTATAAGAGTGGACAGCAGCTCTATTTATTGTAACTCCGGATACCAGTACCCTGTGGTGCGGAAGTCAAGGGAAAATCGTTCAGAATAAGCAACAAGAACAGAATAAGAATCAAGCAACAACCACAACTACTTTGTCAAAAGTATACGAATAGATTAACTATTTGTGTAGAAAGTGAGGAGTCCCTCCTAGTCTAAAAGTGACATTTGGACTTGTGTCAAATTGGTCAACTTTGTTTGTTTGTTATTCAGATAGGATAATGTTACACTTTACATCACCATGGCCATACTTATCGTATTTTTGTTATTCCAATTAATTGATAAAGTGACAAAAATTGTATCCGCCGTTTTATTAATTAAATAGATACCTGGTATCAAGTACTTTCAGATCAATACATTTATTCCCACGCGGATTGTTATGATTTATTGTGTGTATGTTTCAGCCGGCATTCGGCATGATGCCGTGTCACTCTTAAATAATTTGTCACTCGGCTCGCTGCGATAAGGATCCAGTCAGCTGATTGAATTACGTTCTGATTGAATGCACACCACCAGTTGCTTGATTATTTTGAAGTACCGCGAGAAAATATGACGATATCCATGGATTGTTACTGCTGCGTTCAATAATGATGGCAGGTTCTTTTGCTGAAAAGGCTTTTTGCAGAATACTCGTATAGAGGTAATATACATGGAACTACCGTGGTAAACATGGTACACACTCATATTAAATTTAAGACGTGAGTTATCCGGTACAATATCATTTAATCCATATCCATACTAATATTATAAATGCGAAAGTGTGTGTGTTTGTTGTTTGTCTGTCTTTCACTTCGAAACGGAGTGATGGATCGACGTGATTTTTACCATGGAGATAGTTTATGGGCCAGAGAGTGACATAGCCTACTTTTTATCCCGGAAAATGCACAGTTCCGAGCGAACAGCGCGCGATAACCGAATTCCATGCGGGCAAAGCCGCGGGCAAGAGCTAGTATGTAATATTTTTGGAATTTATTTGTCCAATAGGCAAGCTGTTCTGTACATACAACGAGAATAATACCATATTTCTTATTGACTAACTAATTTAAGCCATAACGACGTGATTGTTATTCTTTGTAGCAATATATCATATGTAAAAAGGCT